>NW_017619353.1:0-207503 GCF_001879475.1 Ipomoea nil
GTCCGGAAAGGGATGTACGCAAGATGTTTGTTATAATGCCTCTTAAAGAACAATAGTTCCTCCTAGTGGCGTTAAGACCGAATCATTGTATTCTTTTTTTTAAAAAAAATTATTTTGAAATTATTTTTTTAATAATTGAATTGGTAACCTGTAAAAAAAAAGTCAATTACCTGCTAAAAATGCTAATTGAACAAATTTAGTAGGTAAGTGTGGTTAAATAGCGTTTAATTTAGTTCATGGTGGAATTGAGCACTTGCCAATAGTACATGGGCCTATTTGACACTTCTCCCATAAAATTATAATGGTAATTAAACTACTACAAAAATAGGCGAATATAGCGATTGCTTTAGCGACGGGACGAATTTCGTTGCTAATATAGCGACGGAATAGCAACAACGTAGTGACAGATTTAATCTTTTTTGTTAAATAGACTTCTAGCGACGTTTAGCGCCAGACTAGCGACGGGTATTGCGACGGAACATTGATGTCGTCAAATGCGTAGCTAATATTAGCGAGAATTTTTTGCCAAAAACTAGAGTGAGATTAGCGACAGTCTTTTCATGGGCTTATTTATTAATTTTAATAGCCACGGATATACTAATCCGTCGCAAAGGCTACGAGCGGGAGAATGTTAAATACCAAACCTATTTTTTTTATAGAATCTAGCGACGGAAGTTTTAATCCGTCCCTAGATCGAGACGGATGTTAAACCCTAACCTATTTTTTTATATAATCTAGTGACAAAAGTTTTAATCCGTCGCTAGATAGAGACGAATGTTAATACCGTCTCTGGACTTGACTAATCAAGTTACTAGCTCCAAGGGTTTTGGAATCAGCTATTGTCTCCGCTAACGCGTCTCTCATGCCCACTGCTCGCTGCCTCGATATTCCTCTAATTGCCACCCGCGACGGCGTCGCTTCCCCTGCCGCCGACGAGCCGCTGTACTTCTCCGCCGACTGCGTCGCTTCCCCTGCCGCCCACGAGCCATTGCACCTCTCGCCGATGGTGTTGCTTCCCTGCACTGACCAGCCGCAGCACTTCTCCGGAGGTAGTCGCTTTCCCTGCCGCCTACTCCGGTACGTTTATACTTTATTGTCGGTTTTCTGTTTGTAAATCTGCTGTGTTTTACATTAGCCACGAGCCGTTGAAGCTTACTTACATATGATGCTTTTTCATCGCATAAATTATGTTTGTCTTGAATTTTTTCTTTTAGACCATTGTGTTAATTTGTTTCGTATGGAACTGTGCATTCTTATTTGTTTCATCTACGAGTTTGCTTAGCCAAGTGCTTTAGAGTTTATTTGCCTCCATCTACGAGTCTGCTTCACATATTTTGTATGGAGCTGTGTTTTACATTACCCATTACTGTTGTTTCTTCTCATTGACTTATTCCCAACACCTAGCCATATTTCTCTCACAATAAAAGAATAAACCTTCTTCTTGACTAGGACAATTTCTTGTACTAAAACCAGTACAACTTGCTACTGGTTACAGTGATTTAGAAACATAACAATACAGGTTTTTCTTTTTCTAGCATGATGTCTCTTTCTATACAAGAGGCATGTTGTGTGTTAGATGAGACTGAAAACTAATGTACCATACAAAAAAATGTATTACTTTCCTTTGTTCCTCGACTGCAGAGGTTGTATGCATCTAATGCAGCAATTGATACGAAGTGGCAAGCAAATTCAGTTAAAGATGGAATCATGTGTCATCCCCTAGACTCGCTTGCTTGGAAGCATTTTAACGACATTTATCCTGACTTTGCATATGAAATTTGAAATATCAGGTTAAGTCTGTGCACCAATGATTTTCAACCATTTGGACAATCAGGACAACAATATTCCTCATGGCCTTTGATACTAACAACGTACAACTTGCCTCCTTGGATGTGTATGAAGGAGGAGTATATGTTCTTAACCGTATTGGTTCCAGGTACAAACAATCTAAAAGAGAAGATATATGTTTTTTTACAACCGCTTATTGCGGAGTTAAACCAATTATGGGCAGTCGGTGTTCAAATATATGATATTTCAAAGAAGCAGAATTTTCAGATGCGAGCTACCCTTATGTGGAGAGTTAGTGATTTTCCTGCATATTCGATGTTATCCCGGTGGAACACTACTAAGAGGTTATTTTGTCCATAATGCATGGATAAGTCAGATGCCTTTACCCTAAAACATAGTGGTAAGCAATCGTGGTTTGACAATCATCGAAAATTTTTGCCACCCAATCATCCATTTTGCAGGAATAAGACAACGTTCTTTAAGAACAGAGCGATTACAACTAAGGCACAGCTTGTTCGGTCAGGATATGATATCCTTGCAGAGATTGGAACTTTAGGTCTTAAGAAGGTCACTGAATTGGATGCAGATGAAGTTAATGGATTCATTTCAAAAACTTGTGGTTAGAAGAAGCGAAGTATCTTTTGGGATTTGCCGTATTAGAGTTCACACATGGTACGACATAATTTGGATGTCAAGCATATAGAAATAAATGTGTTGATAACGTGTTCAACACAGTAATGGATGTTACTGGAAAAACAAAGGACACATATAAATCTAGAGAAGTTGGATGATTATTGTCGGTAGCTTGAGCTGAAGCGAGACCTTGTGACCGGAAAGTTCCCAAAAGCTTGTTACACACTTGACAATTCGGCAAGGGAAGCATTGTGTGAATGGGTTACGAATCTCAAATTTCCTGATGGTTATGCATCTAATATGAGTCGATGTGTAGATATGAAGAAGTTGAAGTTATTTGGTATGAAAAATCATGACTGTCATGTGTTTATCCAGAGGTTAATACCAATTGCATTTCGTGAGTTGCTCTCACTAAATGTTTGGAAAGTTCTTACGGTGTCGAGAATGAGTTTCGATTTGTCAAACTCGTGCGTTATGTAAATACTTGGCTTGGAATTTTTGGTGTTGTATACATAGTAGTATTGTGAAATTGTATTAATACTATATTATGGACTATAATTATATTTTGGACAAATCGTGTGGAGAAAATTGTATTTTATATTATTTTTTGAAAAATGTATTTGGAGAAAATTATATATTCTGGATAAAATTATATATTCTGAAATTGTATTGGGGACAAAGTATTTATTTGTGGAGAAATAATGAAATTTTGAGAAAATAATTTATTGTGTGGTGTCCAAGTAAGAGTGAGTACTGTTTACTTGGACTATTTACCACTCATTGGGCTGGGAATCGCATAAGAGTGTATCACATAAGTTATGATTCAGTTTCCAAATTGTTTGAGTGGTAGTAGGTAGGAAAACCTGACTACTTGGATCATATATTACCCAATGTCTTGGAAACCTGTAGGGTGTGCACATAGGTTTTAGTCCAGTTTCAAAGTGGATTTCAAAAATTTGGTTACTTCTCCATAAATAACTATTTATTCTCCATATAAGGAAATGTATAACTCCACATGTATTTTGGAAAAGTATGAAAATATATGAGTTTTGAAATATATAAAAAATTCAAGCCATTATTTTACGGGGTGAAGTGAAACTTACTTAGCTTATGCTAATTTTTGTCTACATTCTATTTTTGTGTAAAATTATTTATACAGGTGAACATGGATAGGAATTCGGGATGAATTCAAGTTGAGAAGGAATAAATTTTAATTATTTGTTATTTTGAGGAAAATATTATTGTATAGTAATTGCAGTTTTAAGTACTAAGTTGATTTTGAGATATTATTTGATGTTGTAAATTAATATAATTACCATAAATAATGTTTAATAATTGACAAATTCTATTAGGTAATAAAAATTATCATTATAAAATCTTTTGTACTATGGACACATTATTTTTAATTATTTTGGTTTAATAATATTATAACTTATTTATAAAAAAAAAACCAAAGTAATACTTTTACAGGGCGTTTGGTTGAAGGGATTTAAATTCCTTCCCACTTAATTCCCACCTAATTCCAAATGCCACAAAATTTCCTTGTTTGGTTCAAAGGAATTGCAATTCCATGGAATTGCAATTCCCCATTTTCATTGAATTAAAATCCAATGTCTCTCCCCTGGTATTTATTCCTGGGATTTTAGGAAGAAAAAAGATAGTGATGAGTCAAAATTACCCCTCAATTTTTTAACTTAAAATTAATGTTTAACAACAACAATGGACATTTTGGACTTTATACTACTTATTCCCTTTCAATTCCCATGTATACCAAACATTAGAATTGAAATTCCCAGTAATTCTATTCCTATCAACCAAACTGTTACGAATAAAGTGTAATGGTTTTGATATGCCAAATATGTATTTGTAGATCCCCCAATTTTATTTCTTAGGTCTAGTAAAGTCTTAGACCATGATCGGAAAATTATTTAAATATGAAAGAGAAAAAACAGAGGAAGATGGATGAAAATAGAAGAAGAAGATATAAAGCTTAAAATCAAGAATTTGTCTGGAGAAAATGACAAATTGAAGAAGAAGTTGAATGATACAATATTCACGTCAATGCTACTCAAAGAAATATCCCAGAAGAATTTTCGTGAGAAAATTAAGATTGGAAGAATGCATGAAATTGACTTGGAGATCAAGCATCTATGGAAAGAAAGGAGTACATCAAAGAAGATTGGAGATTAAAAAATAGTTGTACGGACGAAGTGGATGATGCTTGATATATTATGCGAAATGGCTCAGGTTCAAAACTCACCATCAATAATTTTACAGGGTAAAAGAGAAGCCTAATTAAATTAATCGGAATTGGGAGCCGATTTCATCAATTGAAGTTTCAGAGAAATTGAAATCAATTGGAGCCAGTTTCAGGGAAATTGAAATCATTGCAAGTTTCACATGGGAATCAATCCAAGATGGGAGCAATGTAATTGAAATTGGGAGCCAAAGGTTGTACTATGGGATGCAATTTCAAAGGGGGACCGATTCAAAGAAGACATGGAGATCAAATTGAATTGAGATGAAATTCAATACCAGGAGTCAATTGGGAGCCAGTTTCAGAGAAATTGAAATCAATTGGGAGCAAGTTTCACATGGGAATCAATCCAAGATGTTGAAATTGGGAGCAAGTTTCACATGGGAATCAGTCCAAGATGGGAGCAAGTTTCCCATGGGAATGGAGCAAGTTTCACATGGGAATCAATCCAAGATGGGAGCCAATGTAGAATTGAAATTGGGAGCCAATTGAGGTTGTAGTATGGGATGCAATTTCAAAGTTGGGGACCGATTCAAAGAAGACATGGAGATCAAATTGAATGATGAATTCAATACCAGGAGAAACAATTGAAAGCACCAGGAGAAGTTTGGGAGGCAAGAAGTTTGGGAGCCAATTGTAAGTCAAAGTCAATTGGAGCCCATTACAATGGAGAAATTGGGAGCCCATTACAATGGAGAAATTCAAATTGGGTGCCAATTACAAGCCAATTGAAAGCACCAGAAGAAGAGCCAATTGTAAGTCAAAGTCAATTGGGAGCCAATTACAATGGAGAAATTCAAATTGGTGCCAATTACAAGCCAATTGAAATTGGGTGACAATTACAAAGGAGAAAAAATTGGGTGGAAGTTCAAAGCCAGTTTGAAGTCTGAGAAACCCAGACGTGAGAATGAAGAAGATGAAGATGAACTTACAGTGAAAATATTCTCACAAAGAAAAATACTAGTTTAACTAGTATGGGATTAAATTGAAGAATATTTTTTAAATCCCAAAGATACAAGGACCACTTCAGAGCTAATCAGAGAAGCCGTTCTACACCCAGATATTCCCACTCAATGTAAAACTAGAGGAAATATCAGATGAAATTTGAGAACCCATTTACATGGAGAAGAAGCTCTAACAACGGCTAGCTTATCCTTTCTGACATCTTTGCAGAAGATAAGATAAGATCTCTGACAAAAAGATACAAGATTTCAAAAATGAGAGCGTCTCTTTCTAACGGATAGATTCTCATTACCAGCTATAAAATGATGAAGATATGAAGACTTGAAGACAGAGCAGACGAAAGAGGAGACAAGAGAGCAAGAGCATAAAATACAAACTCTTCAAGGAGATCGAATAGAGCAATTAAGCTTGAAAGAGCACAGAGCAAAAATCTCATTTGGTACAGAGTATACCAAAAATCTTCAAGTGAGAAGTGAGAAAGATAAAGAACTCAGAGAGCTTCAAAGCACTAGATCACGGAAATTCATTGTATCTTGGAACCAAGGAGTGGTAGATATAGTGAATTGCTCTTGGAGATAAGAGCAAGTGGAGTAGGAGGATTACACCACCTCGCGAACCACTATAATTGTCTTGTGTTCTTTACTGCTTTTACTTACCGCTCTTTACATATTCGCTCTACACAGATATACTGCTCACACAATCTCACACACACTTTATGTTTATTTATTTCCGCTGTGCACCATACTCTAACAATCTAGTTAAGAGTTTTGGTTTATCTCTGGCTTAGCAATTGTTGTGCTGTGCGAAAAAGTTTGAAAGTCTATTCAACCCCCCCCCCCCCCTCTAGACTTTCACCTTACCACTTTTGGGACCAACAATTGGTATCAGAGAAGACTGTCTATTTAGGCCAATTTGCTATCTAAGCACGTGCGTAACTGGGTCAACCGTTTCTGACTGCTAGACAGATCCATTATACAAAGTGTGTGAATTGGATTAATCTTTCATATCTCTCGTGATGATGATGAAGAAAGATTTAGCTCAAAATCTATTATTCTCACTTGATAAATGTGATGATTGGAAAGTTCGTATGCAGGTACACTTATCGGCCTTACACGATGAAATGTGGGAAGTTATTTCCACTGGCCCTATAGAAATATTAAAAATCAATACGGCGTTTGTTATATCCCCGGATGCTCCACAGTACGTACAAAAGCCAAAACCGGAATGGACATCTGACGATAGAACGCGGAATAACCTTGACAATATTGCCAAGGATATTCTATTCAAAGTCGTTGATGATACAATATTTCCGAAGATCCGAAAGTGTGCCACTGCCAAAGAAATATGGGAAACTCTCATCAAGATTGGCGAAGGAGATGAACAAGAAAAAGACAATAAGCTTACAATCGCCGTGAAGAAGTTTGAAGATTTCAAAATGCTCTCAAATGAAAGTGTTGCAGACAAGGAAGCTCGAATGATCAAAGTTTTTGGAGAGATTAGTGATTTTGCAAAAATATTAGCCAAAAAGAAATTAATCTCAAAATCCTGCGAGGCTTACCATCTGCATGGGATATGAAGGTTACGGCTATGCGCGATCACCGAGATCTAAGAATGTTGTCTACAGACAAATTATTTTGTGATCTAAAAGCATATGAGTTCGAAATGAAGACCAAAGATGATGATGTTCATGAAGCTCGAAATTCTGCTCTAATGGCCGAACAACCATCAACCTCCAGGTCAGTAGAAAATAATGTCAAATTTATGACTGACGAACAATTTGCTCTTTTTGTCAAAAATTTTAGAAGGTTTATGCGAAAAGGAGACAACAAAAATTCTGCTCGTGGAAAATTCATCTCTCGCATAACACAAGAAGAAAAAGTCGAAGAAAATAAGGATTTGTGCTACAATTGCCGCAAACCCAGACATTTTAAAATAAATAGTCCGTATCCGATCGTTAGCAAGTATCAAGATAAAAATGTTGAATCTACACCGAACAAATCCGAAAGCAAAAGGTTCAAGCGCGACAAAAGAAAAGCTCTCGTTAGCAACGAACCGAACGAAAATGGTGATTCGGAGGATTCATCATCAAGCGATGAAAGTTAATGTTCGGATGATGATATGGCGCTAGTATGCAAGTCAATTGAGTTGAGTACAAGTGAAGATTGTCTTATGGCTCTTGAAGCAGAGGAAGAAGAGGTAACATCTAACTCTTTCAATTCTGTTAATTATTCTTTTTCTCGTGAATCTATTGACAATCTAATGCGAGATTGTCAAGAGATTATGCTCACTCATCCTCAACTCAAGGACCGCAATAATATTCCAATTCTTGAAAAAGAAGAAATGAATAAAAAATTGCAAGATGCTTTACTTGAAGTGAGTAAATTGAAGAATGAAAATATTCATCTTCAAGAAGAGTGTAAAGCAAGAGAGGTTAGAGAATATAATCTTAGAGCTACTATTGCTACGTTCGCTAATTCGTCTAAAATTATAGATAAAATGGTGAGCATGCAAAAGCCATCTGACTAATTCTACTACTACTTTAAAATAATAAAGTTCAAGTGGTAAAATTTGTTAAAAGTCAGAATAGCACGATGAGACAAGGACTTGGCTATCAAACAAATGCAAAGTTGAAAGTTGAAACGCCGAAACAATTCTATGATACGGCCAAAGCAACAAAAAGTCATCAAGCAAAGATATGCCAAAGAGTCAAGTGCAAGAAGATTTCATAGAAAAGAGGGAAGCTTTTCTAGAAATAAAGTTGGGAGATTTTATCCCACTCAAAAAGATTGGTTGTGCAATAGATGTAATGCTTTTTATAGACCAAAGCAACCATTCTCTTCCCAGGTGCCAAAATATAAAAATAATTTTCAAAACGACCCAGCGCCAAAATATTTCTAACGTGAGTTATGATTATCGTGTCTCTAATGGTTACAAATCGCCTCATCTTAATTCAATAAGATCAAGGTGGGTTTGGTTACCAAAAATCACTAACAGTAAATGTTGGTCTCGAAAGGGTGGCGAGAAGTCTAGAGGGGGGGGTGAATAGACTTCTCTAACTTTTTCAACTTTCTTCGAAAACACACAAGGCAAATAACACTTTGGTAAGTTTAACTCTAAGTAACAAGCATTAACAAGATAAACAACTTAGAGTGTGCAGCGGAATAGGTAGCGGTAAAGTGTTATGCTTATAAGTGCGGTGCTTAAAGAGATATTCTAAACATGCAACACGTTAGAAACACTTGATATGGTTCAAGGATGATGTACGTAAAGTTGGCTAGCATGCAAACGTGGGAACTATCAAACTCAGACAGATAAAGATATGCGATAAATCGTAATCGGGTTAGTTCGCAGTTAGAATAAGCATGCATGAAATGTATGAGCAGTAAGTAAATAGAGAGAGAGATTTATAGTGGTTCAGAGGTGGTGTAATCCTCCTAGTCCACTCTTCTCCTTTCACTTCAAGGAGGAAATTCACTATTCTTCGATCACCTAGATACAATAGTAAATAAGTGTCCACCGACACTTCTCCGAGTGCTTCGCACAAAGCTACACTCCTCCAAGGTTTTTCGCAAACTCCTCTTGTTACTCCGCCTTCCCGAGTACTTCGCACGAAGCTATACTCCTACACCACGAGAACTATGCACAAACCTACGTCCTCCAAGGGTTTTCACAAGCTCCTCTTGTTACTCTGCCCTTCACCATGAGTGCTACGCACAAAGCTACACTCAACCAGGGTTTTTCACTCTCTCTAGTTACTCTGCCCTCTTTCTAGACTCAGTAGAGAATATTACAAAGAAATAAAATTTCTCTCTCACTCAGACTTGAATTTAATTCTATGAAGCTCTGTTTCCCCCTTTTCGGCTAATTAAAAAAATAGCTTGTATCTTTTTCTTGTAATCCCGCTTAACATTTAAAATCAACTTGTGATTTTCCAGACTTGTACATGGGTTGCATGATACATGTGCACCATACTCTGTAGACTCAAACTGACTCAAATAGAATAAAAATGGGGACTACTTGATTTTTCAAAAATACATTCGTCTCATCAAAATTTACAATATATTCCTAACAATTTCCCCCTTTTTGATGATGCCGAAACTTATACCCAAGTCATTTTGGCTTTGTCAATTTTGAAAAATAATTTCTTTTATTCGATTTTATTTCGACTAGCCAATTGACGGGTTTAACAAAAAATTGAGACCTAGAGATTTTAATTTTGGACGGTCCTAAACGTATGTTGAGACTATAATGCGGGGTTGCGTATTGATTTTTATCTTTTAATTTTTCTTCCCCCTTTCAATTTTATTTTCTCAATTATACGCATCACATGCAATTACTAAGTCCAATTCAAAATCATGTGACATAAAAGAACAAAATAAATTAACTAGGACTTACTTCGTATGGTACGAAATATTTTCATCATGCAATTTCAACCCATTTTAGCTTAGCATATATAAGATGTCAAAAGAGAAGTGCTAGCTAAAATAAATTATACACCAAAAATTGATTTGTCAATCAAACTTGTTATCTCCCTTTCAACTTGGCATTGATGAAGTCTCTCTTATATTATCTCCTTTCAACAATCCGGCTTCATGCCAAAAGATGCATTCGTCAAGTGTTCGGCCATCACTCATTTGGTCACTTCGGTGTCTGAACTCCATTTGAAGCTCTTGCAATTTTTGTATCCTTGTTGCAATTGGCTTCGACATTTGTGGCATTGGAGCAATTGGCCTTGGTGGCAACACATCATGAGAAGTTGAGCTCAAGTTAGGACGAGTTTCTTTAAACTAATCAACCATACTTACACGGCTTGGAGCTCTTGGTGGTGTTGGTCGAATTAGTTCAACTATTGGTCCTCTTGGAGCTCTTGGTGGAGCTCTTGGTTGTGTGTATGCATAAGCTTGTGGCACAAAATGACGTGCCAATCCTTCCCCCTTTTCGGCAGCATCTATGAATCGTTGAAAGCTCTTGGTGGAAGAATCTTGCTTGTCACGCACTCCCTCTAGAAGATCCATGTAAATACGCGATTGAGTTAGTAAACCTTGCACTTGTTGTTCCAAAAGTTTGAGCCTCGACGTAGTATCGGACCCATGCTTTCCCATTTCATTGAACAACTTCATCACATCTTTCTTCAATTCATCTTTGGCCATGTCAATTTCGGTTTTTAATAGGGCTTGCCTATTAAACAATTGTTAAGCACGGTCCACCATCTCCTTGTGATAATCATCAAGTTTTTTGTCTATTGCCTCCATCTTTGTTCTCAATCCACCCGTAGATTCTTGTACAATGGCCTTAACATCTCCAACAATATCTTCTCATAAGGCTTGAGTATTGATCAAGGGTTCATGTTGCACGGGTGGGGTTGGAATTGGCAAAGGGTGTGCAAAATCATCTCTTGGTGTGGTGATCATTGTATCAACAATGTTGGGTTCGGCTTCCTCGGTGTTGTAGCAAAGAAACAATGTTGATCTATTTCTTGAATGTTCTTGGTCATAAAACTCATAGGAAGATGCCAAATTAGGCAAATTCCTTGTTTCATCCAAGTTCAAAGAAACCCCTTGACTTGGTGCATTTCCTTCTTCACGAATAGACTCCGTAACCTCCGTTACGGGATGTGGAAAGTAAGATTCAAAGCTCAAATTTTCATTCAAATTTTCATCTCCAAAATTCGCAGGATATGGATCAAATGCCACGATCTCTACACCATCATTTCTCGCCAAAGATCCCTCTCCGGGTCCTCTTCGGGTATCCTCTAAAGACATAGCGGTGGCACGGCGAATATCATTCGGATCAAATTCACCTATAGGCACTTCGGTTGTGGCTTCCGTCATAACACCTTTTTCGGTTCTTTTCTTCTTAGCAAGCTTAGTCAAAAAACAAGAATTAATCACCGAAAACCGGGTAGCTTTAGCAAGATCACGTGTACCAAACCAATTCAACACCATTTCTTCCCTTTCCAAGGTATTCGGCCCTATTGATTCGGCCAACATGTTGTGGTCTCCTAATCTCCACGCTCTCCATTCAAGTGCTCTTTTAAACTCCACCAAAAGTGCACTATCCGCCCCAATTGATGATATTTCATCATCACTTCCAACTTCAACTTGATCAACTTCAACAACATTCACCTCAACTCTATTTTCCTCAACAAATCCGTGACTCTCAAGGATAATTGGGTTCGGGTTTTGAGTGGTTAAGGGTCTTGAGATTGGGTGGCTTGATTGTTCTTCGTTGGATCGGACGGCATGGGTGTTTGATCCTTCATGGCTTGGTTCTCGGATATATTGTTTAAGGTTTTGGAAAGGGTTGGGCAATTTTCTTTTTCAGGTGGGTTTTGGTAGGCTTGTGGGTAAGGTAGGATTTTTAGGTTCATTGGAGTTGGGTGGCCGAAAGAGGTAGCTATGGTTTGTAATATGCTTGGCTTTGGTAAGGGTGACATTTTTGGTTCTCAAAATCTCCTGTTGAAACCATCCATCCACCAAAGGTTTCGCCTTCCTTATAGACTCACACAACCTTCCAAACATAAAGGCACCCCAATCCACACAAATATTGTTCAAGATAATATCCATAATCAACAATTTTTCTTTTGACAACTTGTCACGGCAATGATACCGGGATTCTACACATTTATGAACAATATCCAATAACAATCCATAATCCTTCTTCAAATCTCTTTTGTTACCATTAACCTTCGGAGATAGCGGTGCGTTTGCATCGCGTACCTCGGCCCAAATGGCATTGACATCATGCACATGATTTTCTACCCTCAAATTCGATTCAACAAGATTAAACATCCTCCGAAAGTCATCGAGATTAATTTCTACATCAACACCTTTGATCATAGAAATAATTGAGCCATTTTCTATTCTAGCATTCATGTATAATTCGGTCACCTCATCTTTATAGAAACCAACATATCTAAAAGTGCAAAAATTTAACAACCCACAAGATTCGAGAGAGTTGATAATTTTTACCCCAATAGATTTGTCCTCCACTTGCTTATTGAAGTCGGTGACATCAAGAATCATCCCGCTAAGTACACGACTTGACTTCCTTGTTCCTCCGGTTGTGAATGACTCCATCTCCACTTGATTAGCCTCCATTTGAGTAGAAATAGAATTTAGGAATTTTTTGGTGCAAGATTGAGTGATTCGGCAGTGAGGTCCGAAAGAAGGATAGGAGGAATGGGTTTTTGGATTGTGAGGTTATTTGGGTAGGATTTTGGGTTTGGGTGATGGGTTTTTGTGTGTAGAAGGTTTTTTGTGTAGAGAAATTAGAATGGGTGTTAGAACATTGAGAGATTTTTGGATTCTTCTTGTGCTATGTTTCCGGCTGGCGAGAGAAAGAAGAAGAAGATTTTGTGTTCTTCTTTAATTCCACTTTCTACCCGTTAGGATTGAGGAAGAAGGGTGAGAAATTTCTCTTTTGCCCTCTAGTGGGTAGAGAGAGAGAGTATTGATCTCTTTGAGGATAAATTCGACCTTCCACATGATTTAAGTTTGCCAGCTCAGATTTATATACTCCATTTGTGAGTACATGGCGCCAAAAATTGTGCTTCAAATAACCGCCAACCTGGAGCAAATCAGATAAAAAAAATCTCGAAAATAATCTGTTAGACCAATAAATATACTCCAGATAAATATTATTATTTCAATTTCATATTTTAATAAAACTGATTTTCTGAAAAGAAACCTGATACAAATAAATTGATCAGACTAATATCTAATATCTGAAAAGAAATTTCAAGTTCCCAAAACAATTAAATCTTTTGACTTTCTAAAATTGGGCCTAACTTGTTTGACTTTTGAATCTCCAAAATGGGCAAGTATTCATCAAAATACATCTTTTCTTGTCATATAAACCCAATTGAAAAAAATTGTTCCCCCTAAATTGCATACTAATCTCAAATTAATCTAATTAAACACATTTAGCAAACAAATTACACAAATCAATTATGCTAAAACGTGATAAATTAAATAGACATACGTATCACATAAATAAATCGCAAATTTAGGTACGCAGATTTCGTAAGACAAAATTATAACACATAAATTTTACAAAAACATGTACACAAATAAACATATATTATACATACACATAAATTCAAATTAAAACACATAGATCACATAGATTACATGCAATACACACAGTACGTATCAAAAATTAACAAAAATTAAGAGTTAAGGAATTGCTTAGCTCATTTCGATCATTCCCATTTCATGCCTTAGAGTTGCAAAACGAGATTCACACAACGGATTTGTGAGAATGTCAGCAATTTGATTCTTCGTGGGAACATGATCGATTTTCAAATCTTTCTTTTCGACGTGGTCTCGGATAAAATGGTGTCAAACGTCGATATGCTTGGTTCGCGAATGAAGCACCGGATTTTGGGTTATGGCGATTGCACTTGTATTATCCAATAAGATGCTAACATTTTCGCACTTAATCCCATAGTCCAATAATTGTTGCTTCATCCACAAGATTTGTGCA
Organism: Ipomoea nil; assembly: GCF_001879475.1. NCBI lineage: Eukaryota > Viridiplantae > Streptophyta > Magnoliopsida > Solanales > Convolvulaceae > Ipomoea > Ipomoea nil. Next base: position 14,129 of record NW_017619353.1, read on the forward strand.
CAACAACTCCCAGCTGCAATATATTCGGCTTCGGCAGTGCTCGTAGCTATGGAGTTTTGCTTTTTTCTGAACCAAGAGACCAATCTTCCCCCTAAGAACTGGCATGTCCCTGAGGTACTTTTTCGGTCTATTTTACAACCTGCAAAATCTGCATCTGAATAACCAGTTAGAGTAAAATCTCCTTCTTTGGGATATCATAATCCCACAATGATTGTTCCTTTGAGATATCGAATTATCTTATTGGTTGCAATCAGATGACTCTCTTTGGGCTTTGATTGGAATCTTGCACATACGCCAACCGAGTAGGATATGTCCGGTCTGCTTGCGGTTAAGTATAGTAACGATCCAATCATCCCTCGATACATCGTTTGATCGACGTCTTTTCCTTCATCATCTTTATCCAATTTTTGAGATGTACTCATGGGAATTTTGACTGAGGATTTTCCATCTATGCCAAATTTCTTGATAAGATCTCTTGTGTACTTGGCTTGATTTATGAAAATTCCTTCTTCAAGTTGCTTGACTTGCAGTCCCAAAAAGTAATTTAATTCTCCCATCATACTCATCTCGAACCTGTTCTGCATGAGCTTAGAAAATTTCTCACATAAAGATTTATCAGTACTGCCAAAGATAATATCATCAACATAAATTTGTACTAATAAAATGTGATTATTTTCTTGAATTCTAAAGAGGGTTTTATCGACTAGACCTTTGGTGAATCCACAACTAATTAAGAACATTGACAAGGTGTCGTACCAAGCTCGCGGAGCTTGTTTTAACCCATACAATGCCTTCTTTAATTTGTAGACTTGATCACCAACGTCTTTTACCTCAAAACCAGGTGGTTGTTCGACGTAAACTTCTTCTTCAAGTAAGCCATTAAGAAATGCGCTCTTTACGTCCATTTGATACACAACGAAATTCTTGTGCGCTGCATATGCTAGGAATATCCGGATTGCTTCGAGTCGTGCGGCGGGGGCGAATATCTCATCAAAATCAATTCCTTCTTCTTGTGAATACCACTTCGCGACTAATCTTGCTTTATTCCTAACAATGACGCCGTCTTCGTTTGCTTTGTTCCTAAAAACCCATTTAGTGCCAATTACATTTTGGTGCGTTGGTCTTGGAACAAGTTTCCATACGTCGTTTCGCTTGAATTGATCTAATTCCTCTTGCATGGCATCTATCCAACTTGGATCGGCTAAAACTTCATCAATTTCTTTTGGTTCCAGTTGTGATAGAAAGCATGAGAACATTGCATCTTGTTGTTGGTTCCTAGTAGATGATCGTGTCTTCACTCCATCACTTGGATCTCCAATGACTAAGTCATGTGTGTGACTTCTTAGCCATTTTCGATTTGGTTGGAATTTTGTTGGATTCTCAGAGTTTCCTTCTTGATGTGATTCCACTTGTTGTGTATTAATGACGGTTGCATCTTCGGGTTCAACTACTGGAATTTCTTCTTGTGCAATTTCAGTTGTGCGTGATATTTCGGGGATCACATTTGATATTGCCTCAATTTGGTGATCACCCATATCAATTGATTCTTCTTGTTGGTCCCAAAAGAGGTAAGGTGAAAGTCTAGAGGGGGGGGGGGGGGGGGGGGGGGGTGAATAGACTTTCAATCTTTTTCGCACAGCACAACAATTGCTAAGCCAGAGATAAACCAAAACTCATAACTAGATTGTTAGAGTATGGTGCACAACGGAAATAAATAAACATAAAGTGTGTGTGAGATTGTGTGAGCAGTATATCTCGTGTAGAGCGAATATGTAAAGAGCGGTAAGTAAAGAAAGCAGTAAAGAACACAAGACAATTATAGTGGTTCGCGAGGTGGTGTAATCCTCCTACTCCACTTGCTCTTATCTCCAAGAGCAATTCACTATATCTACCACTCCTTGGTTCCAAGATACAATGAATTTCTGTGATCTAGTGCTTTGATCACAAAGCCCGCACTAATCAAGTGGAGGTTCAGTAATAGGAGATAGTGATAATAGTATTGATAGTTACTACATAGTTTACATAGTAAATGGACATGTTATATTTATATGTTATTTAACATTATTATATTTTATTATATTTTATTTTAGATGACACGAGGTGGTAGTGGAGTTGGACGCATAAGAGGACGTGGACGCGGTGCATCGGTTACAATTCCCAGTTCTTGCCCATCCTCGTCTGCACTTCCTTCTCCTGTGGCACCTATTGTGGAACCTCCTCCTACTATGGTATCTCCAGCTATTGTGTCACCAGCTTCTATTGGTTCACCACCTGACTTTCCGATTCCATCACCATCAGACTCTACTGCTCCACCCACATCTAGTGCTTGTGATTTTCCTATTGTTCATGTAGATCATGGGAGGTAAAAATGTGTTATTATGTTTACATTTATGTGTATATTAGTTTTATCTTTATTAATCTTTTATATATGTACAGGTTAATGCCTTCTCACGCATGTTCAAATACAATTACAAAAATATTGAAGCAAAGGATCTACCCTGATGGGTATACTTAGAAGACTGTGTCTAATGAGTACAAGGAATCATACTTTGAAGAATTTAAGGTAAATTCACGATATGTTTTTGAAAATAGTGTGGTTCATTCTTAAAGCTAGAATGATATTTAATTTATGTTAGTAACTTTGTCCAATGCATCTTATGGATGATACTGCATATATTTGATAAATTTGTAATGTTACAGAAATTTTTCAAGTGGGACGAGTCCATTGACAGTCAAGTACATAAAGCGTTTTTAACACAAGCACGCACACGCTATACAGATATGGTCTCCAAAATGAAGAAGAATCGGATTTCATCTGGGAAACCAGATTATGTATATGAAGATACATGGCGCATTTGGGAGGCTTATTAGGATAGGCCTGAAGTGAAAGCTAAATCTGAACAACAACACAAAAATAGGATGAGTGCAGTAGCATGACTTGGTATGGGACATTCTCGACATACCGGGGGATCTAGATCAACTATTGAGCAATATCACACATTGGTAATACATTTAACGTAAAAATTTCTTATTTGTATAAATTTTCTGGATTTAAGTATCATTTTATTGTTTGTGTATGTTTAATAGCGGGATAAACTTCAAAAGGAGTCTGATCTGTTTGAGTGTTTTGCGCATACACACAAAAAGAAGGATGGTACATCCGTTGATGAGAGGTCAAAGAAAATCGCTATAAGTATAACCTAACAACCGTATATTGTTAAATAGATAAAATCTTACATGCCGTTATATACTTGTCTTATTTTGTATATGTGTTTAATTGTACGACAAAATACAAGCACGATGTGATGCTGTTATGCAAGAGGCGGAAGGGTCAACTGAGCCACTAGTTATAGACATGTCACAGATGTATGTGGATGTTGTTGGTGGGGTAAAAAAATAGCGTATTTATGGCTTAGGGACTAAGTCATCTGCATTTATCAGCGGGAATAGCTGTAGTTCATCTGCTACTCCACAACTTCAACAAGAGGCAATGAAGGAGATGGTGAACCAACAGTTAAGAGACCATGCGAGTTGAGATGGAGGCTCAGATGGATGCTAAACTACAAGCTGTAAGAACTCAAATTTAGGCTCAAATGCAAGCTAAGATTCAGGCTTAAATGCAAGTTCAGATTGCAAGTTTGATGGATGAGTTGCGTCGCAACGGCATGCTATCCACTTCAAGTACTCAAGCTGAACATTCAGCTAATTCAAATGATAAAAACTTAGGAGATGATTAGATTATGTTTATTTATGTTGTACTGGTTCTAATTGTGTAACATTATACTACTATACTTTTCTTATTGTTATTCATTTTGAATGCTTTAATATAATATATTTTATAATTATATAATTCAAGTACTATATTATATGCTTAATGCTGGTTTCTGATATTAATTAGCTGGTATAATTGTTTTATTAATTTTTAGAATTTAGCGACGAACAAATATGGTAGTAAGGCAACGAAATAGCGACGGACAAATTCGTAGTTAAATTTAGCGACGGATATTTCTGTCACTAAGCTGTAGCTAAATCACATTCAATTCAAATAATAATAAAAGAATAGCGATGGTAATTTTTGTCATTATATTAACGATGGACGGAAAAATCCGTAGCTAAGCCGTTGCAAATCTCGTCGCCGTATCGTAATAATAATAAAAAATTATTTGTGCATCGCACAGGTAATTGGACGCTTATTTGCTCGAATTCAAAAAAGTATAACATTAGAAAACATAATCAATCCAACCCATTTCATCAATTACACTATATAATATTCGTTGTTATAATTTATATCGATCCAAATACTCTTTAAATATTATAACAAAACTATTCTGTGCAAAGCACGCGTGAAAATACTAGTTGTAATAAAACTACATATATTTTTTTAAATCCAACCATTTTATGAGCTTAATTGGCCCACTAAATTATCTATTTTACATAGCATTCCGCATTGACATGAGATTAAACATTTTATTTTGTGTGTAAACAATGAGAAGGTCCGGGTCTTTCGCTGTCCAATTAATTACAAAATCAGTTATGAAAAATGGCACAAATAAACATAATATGTGATGGGGTATGGACCCAAGGGGCCCGGGGCTCAAAGAAGAAAGAAGACGAAGAGAGAGCTTGGGCCTATTGAAGATAAGAGCCCATCCCCGGATCCATGAATTGGAAGGCATGAGTCCCGGAGTGCGAGTGAGCAGTCGGCGCAAGCAGGAGGTCAGCCCGGCTGAGATAGCCGTTAGCATTTAAGAGGGTCTTTTTAAAGCACAGTCAAACAGGCTGTTGGGAGGCTAGGTAACGGCCGCCCAATGGCCTCTAGGAGTAAATGGGCTATTTTATGGCTTTTAAATGTATTTAAAACGATAGAGGGGCAACCCACTATAAAAGGGGTGGCCCGGCCCGTATGATTGTAAGGTAGAGCATTTTTTCCCCAAGAGGACAGAAAATACAGAGAGATCACCCAAAATAAGGGAAAATCATCCCTACTTTGTTTGAAAGGTGAACCCACCAACCACGGTTGTGTTGGACCTCACTGGGTCCAAAAACCCTAAAACCAACAATATGTTAAGCTGACTCAAATTTATAAATGTTATGGAAAAGGACACGTATATAAGTTAACTCGTTAAGTTGAGTCAGATTCAAAGATGTTGTGAAAAGCGACACGTATAAACATAACACGTTAAGCTTACTCAGATTTATAAATGTTAAGAAAAACGACATGTATAAACTTAACACGTTAAAGCCGAGTCAGACTCATAATTTTTTTGACTGCTCAACATGATATGCCATAAGGTACTTGATGTCAAAAATTATTTGTCCTCACGTATAAACATAACACGTTAAGCTGACTCAGATTTATAAATGTTAAGAAAAACGTATAAACTTAACACGTTAAAGCCGAGTCAGACTCATAATTTTTTTGACTGCCCAACATGATATGCCATAAGGTACTTGATGTCAAAAATTATTTGTCCTCAAAAGTAAAAATTGAATTTTGTATATTTATCTCTAAACCATTAGAAAATTGTAATACATACATATATAATAGAGTTTGAAAATAAGTAGGGACCACACTATGCCCACGCAAACTCATCTTGGGATCTTCGCTGGAGGTGAGGTGATCTCATGTTGACATTCTTTTGGTCAGATCCACATACTTCTCCCTTATCCACTTCTATTACCTACCGGATAATAATAGTCTATATCATCTTCGGTTATGATTTATTCTCAGTCTTGAATTTTCAATTTTAATCCCTTGTTGTGTCATACATCATCATTATCATTATTGTTGTTAATATGTTTTTTCATCCCATTTTATGTCTTATACAAATAATAAGAGATGATTCAATTAAGAGTTAATACCACAAATACTCCTTTGACTATTGGGGTACTACTTTTTTTAGTCCACAACTTTCAATTCAACCAAAACACATACATTGACTTTCATTTTTTACCACAAATAGTCCTGCAATCCGTTAAGATTTCTGTTAAATGAGTGTTAAATTAAATCTAAGGGTGTTATCGTCAAATCAAAATCCTTAAGTAATTAGGGTATAAATTGATTTCTTGGAGTTATAGATTTTGAGAGAACAATTTGTGCTCTCAAAGCTACACTAACGTTACAGGGGAGTGAACTGAATTGAATGATAAGTCAGGTGAAGAATGCGGGGTTTTGTTTGTCTTTACAAATTTTTTTTTTCTATAGTATTTTGAGAACATTTTTTTTTATTTTAATAAAAAGTGATGAACAAAATTTCTTTTTTGTTCAAAAGCAGCAAACCTATTGAATAATTTTTTTATATAGTATTTTGGGAAAAATTTTGTTTTTATTTAAAGAAATAGTGATAAACAGAATTTCATTTTGTTCCAAATATACGAACCTGTTGAATAATGTTTTTTTTTTTAAATTCTGTTTCTTAATTTATTTACAAAAACTCATGTTTTTTACAATGTAATATTTGTTTTATATTTTCTCAATCATTTTCCGCCCAAATCAAAATTGTCAAGTAATTAGGGTATAAATTGTTCTCTTGGTGTTATAAATTTTGATTTGACGATAATATACCCTTAGATTTAACTCCCATTTAACAGAAATCTTAACGGAGGACTATTTGTGTCAAAAATGAAAGTCAATCAATATTTTTTGGTCGAATTGAAAGTTGAGGACAAAAATGAGTACTACCCCAATAGTCACAGGACTATTTGTGGTATTAACTCTTCAATTAATTATAACTTTTTTGTGGCGATATTCAATATAGTATTAGTAAATAAAATAAAGTTTATATGTACCAATTAATAATATCCTTAAACAAAAACTGAAAATTTTGAAAATTAAAAACTTCAATTTATTAAAATAGTACGTGAAGAAACAGAGTGGATTTACAATTGACCAAATTTTAAACGGAACTTAACTACAAATTCAATATAATAATTACAATAAAATACTATAATTCATTCTAAATCATAATTTAATCTAAATATTAAATATTTACTATTTATATGTTTATATAATGATATAAATTATATTTATGCTTATATTAAACTATACTACGCAGAGAAAATTAATGCAAATGAATCTTGAATGTTTGATCCCAGTGGCCCTGTTCAAGTTTACCTCTATCACCAACCAATAAAAAATGCATCAAATATTTGAATTTTTAAAATCAATTTTCATCTTTTTACCAGTGAAAAACTCAGTTATAAAAACAACACCTATAAAAAAGACATATAAGGATGAGTTGGATTCATGAATCACATTGCACTGAATAGTAATTGAAAATTTGTATATATTCTTTAAAACCATTATATAATTTTGCAATTGTGTAAATGTAAAAGTAAGTGAGACCCAATTTGTCTGTCTCATTTGCCGAGGCAAAGTCTTTTATGGGGTGATATGGTTGTGTGGGTCAAACGCACCCACCTCCGCCCCTAGTCGTATCCGTATTTAATTTAGATCATATCAGATTTGCCGATCAAATTTTTATTTTAATTTCTTCTACTTGTTCCTCTTCTTTTCTTCTACTCATATCAGATCTGCCAGCCAAATTTAGATCATATCAGATCACGTCCACCGCTTTTGCCACCCCCACCTTCTTTTTAATTCTTCTTGTTCTTGTTCTACTCCTCCTCCTTACCACCATCGTTGCCGTACACCACTGTCGTCACTCTGCTAACGCCGCCGCCACCACCACCTTCCTTCTTCATTGTGAGTTTTAATTCTAAATTTTTTTTTAAGTATTATTTTAATATTTTGAACTTATTTCAAATTATTCTTAAAATTTTTGTGAATTTTTATAAATATTTTTCAATTGTTTTGAATTATTTGTTTATAATTGGTGGTAATTTTTTGTATTTTTATGCAATAATTATGTATTCAGTTATATTCTGAATTAGGATAAAACTTGTGTATGTGAGGACCAATTCACAAATCCTTGTCCGTGATACGGGTCGGGTCATGAAAATGTAATACTAATAAGTAATAAACACTTATTAAAATGTTTATTACTTATATTAGAAAGTGTAATTCTTTTGGAGAAAAATGTAGCACTTTTACATTTTGATTTCAAAGTATTATTATATTTTTCTTAATAAGAAACAAATACTTGTCAAGATTACATATAAGGAAAATTCCAATACTTATAAGTTATAAGGATCGAGATGTTCTAAAGACAAGTTTGACCCTTAAATTTATATTTTTTTAAAATTTAAATAACAGATACGATGTCCCTTTCTCTTAAAAACCAACAGCGTATCTACTTTTAAAAAAAAAAAATTAATAAAGAGATACGATATTGTTTTTTTTTAAAAAAAAAAATCAACATCGTATCTTTTTTTCTTTTAAATAATAAAGAGACGTGACGTGGATTTAAAAAAAAAATTGACGCTATTTCTTATTTATTTCTTTTAAAAAGAGAAATGTGAAAAAAAATGATATCATTTCACAATTTTTAGTTAAAAAAATTGAATAAATAAAAGATGTCAGTTTTTTTCAAAAATTTGACGCCATTTCATTATTTCTTAAATGACAAACAACATCAGATTTTTAAAATTGATGTTGTGTCATTAATTTACTACGTAATCTAGAACTACTACGAAAAAGAAGTAACGTTAAAAGGGTTTGCAACGTGAAAATGACACAAAAGAGAAGTATTAACTTTTTATTAGATTTATTGCACCAAGACTTATGTAAATTGGTTTGTATACCGAAATTTATGTTTTTCTCTTTTTTTTTTTTGTTTTTTTCTAGATTTTGTTTATCTGCGTTCTTTTGTGTTGATTTTATGTAAATAAATCTACAAATATTTAATCAAGATTGTAGTATTATTATTTGTGCATAGTTCTTGCCGAAATCTATATAGAAATATTCTAAATGTGTCTGTGTCTATATACTAATAATAATAATAATAATAATAATAATAATAATAATAATAATAATAATAATTGCAATATACTATATACGAGAAAATTTTTATGGTCATCTAATTAATGTGTATTACTATATTTTTTAAAGTACAACTCATACATATTTGAGAAAGTGTATAGTGCCAATCAAATGCATATATTCTTGAAGAGTAATTGAAACTTTGTATATATTCTTTAAAACCATTAAATAATTTTTTGATTCTGTAATGTAACACTTATACATTTTGATTTCAAAGTATTATTATATTTTTCTTAATAAGAAACAAATACGTGTCAACATTACATATAAGGAAAATTCCAATACTTATAAGTTATAAGGATCCGAGATGGTCTCAAGACAAGTTTGACCCTTAAATTTATATGTTTTATAAAATTTAAATAACAGATATGATGTCCCTTTCTCTTAAAAACCGACAGCGTATCTACTTAAAAAAAATAATAATAAACAGATACAATATTGTTTTTTTTTTAAAAAAAAATGAACATTGTATCTTTAAAAAAAAATTAATAAAGAGACATGACATGGATTTTAAAATAAAAAATTATTGCAATTTCTTATTTATTTGTTTAAAAAGAGAAATGTGAAAAAACTGATACAATAAATAAATGATGTCAGTTTTTTTTTTCAAAAATTTGACGCCATTTCATTATTTCTTAAATGACATACAACATCAGATTTCTAAAATTGATGTTGTGTCATTAATTTACTACGTAATCTAGAACTACTACGCAAAAGAAGTAACGTTAAAAGGGTTTGCAACGTGAAAATGACATAAAAGAGAAGTATTAACTTTTTATTAGATTTATTGCACCAAGACTTACTCATGTAAATTGGTTTGTATACCGAAATTTAAGTTTTTCTCTCTCTCTCTCTCTTTTTTTTTTTTTTTTTTTTTTTTTTGTTTCTAGATTTTGTTTATGTGCTTTCTTTTGTGTTGATTTTATGTAACTAAATTTACAAATATTTAATCAAGATTGTAGTATTATTATTTGTGCATAGTTGTTGCAGAAATCTATATAGAAATATTCTAAATGTGTCTGTGTCTATATAATAATAATAATAATAATAATAATAATAATAATAATAATAATAATAATAATAATTGCAATATACTATATACGAGAAAATTTTTATGGTCATCTAATTAATGTGTATTACTATATTTTTTAAAGTACAACTCATACATATATGAGAAAGTTTATAGTGCCAATCAAATGCATATATTCTTGAAGAGTAATTGAAAATTTGTATATATTCTTTAAAACCATTAAATAATTTTGTGATTGTGTAATGTAACACTTATACATTTTGATTTCAAAGTATTATTATATTTTTCTTAATAAGAAACAAATACTTGTCAACATTACATATAAGGAAAATTCCAATACTTATAAGTTATAAGGATCCGAGATGGTCTCAAGACAAGTTTGACCCTTAAATTTATATTTTTTTATAAAATTTAAATAACAGATACGATGTCCCTTTCGCTTAAAAACCAACAGCGTATCTACTTTAAAAAAAAAATTTAATAAATAGATACGATATTGTTTTTTTTTTAAAAAAAAAAATCAACATTGTATCTTTAAAAAAAAAAAATAATAAAGAGACATGACGTGGATTTAAAAAAAAATTATCGCTATTTCTTATTTATTTGTTTAAAAAGAGAAATGTAAAAAAACTGATACAATAAATAAAAGATGTCAGTTTTTTTTTAAAAAAATTTGACGCCATTTCATTATTTCTTAAATGACATACAACATAAGATTTCTAAAATTGATGTTGTGTCATTAATTTACTACGTAATCTAGAACTACTACGCAAAAGAAGTAACGTTAAAAGGGTTTGCAACGTGAAAATGACACAAAAGAGAAGTATTAACTTTTTATTAGATTTATTGAACCAAGACTTACTCATGTAAATTGGTTTGTGTACCGAAATTTAAGTTTTTCTCTCTCTCTCTTTTTTTCTTTCTTTTTTTTTTTTTTGTTTAGATTTTGTTTATGTGCGTTCTTTTGTGTTGATTTTATGTAAATAAATGTACAAATATTTAATCAAGATTGTAGTATTATTATTTGTGCATATGTTGCAGAAATCTATATAGAAATATTCTAAATGTGTCTGTGTCTATAATAATAATAATAATAATAATAATAATAATAATAATAATAATAGTAGTAGTAGTAGTAGTAGTAGTAGTAATAATATTAAAAGTAATAATAATAATAATAATAATAATAATAATAATAATAATAATAATAATAATAATAATAATATAATTGCAATATACTATATACGAGAAAATTTTTATGGTCATCTAATTAATGTGTATTACTAGATTTTTTAAAGTACAACTCATACATATATGAGAAAGTTTATATTGCCAATCAAATGCATATATTCTTGAAGAGTAATTGAAAATTTGTATATATTCTTTAAAACCATTAAATAATTTTGTGATTGTGTAAATTTAAAAGTAACTGGGACCAAGCTTGGCTCATTTGCCAAGGCAAAGTCTTTTAAGAGAAGAATGAGGAGTTATTTTACAACTTTTGATGTGAAATGCCATGTTGGAGGAGTGAGGTGAAGAGAGAGAGTGTTTTTTTTTAGGCAAATGATGAGTTATTTCTCTTCCTAAGGAAGAGAAATAAATGTGAAGACAGCACTTGTTGTGTGCGTTTCGCGCACAACAACTACCACGCCAATGAAGAGATTTAAATGTTAAGACAACACTTGCTGTGTGCGTTTCGCGCACAGCTACTGCCACGTGGGGCGCGTCCAACGCCATTAGTTTATTATTATTATTTTTTAAAAAAAAAATCATTTTTGTTCTTCTCTCTTCTTCTCCTCCTCACCACCACTTCTGTCTTCTTCTTCTCCTCCTCACAGCCACCGTCACCGTCCACCACTCCTCCTTACTACCACCATCACCTTCTTTTAATTCTACTTCAACTCCTCCTTACTACCACCGTCGCCGTCCACCATTGTCGCCACTCTATCAACGCCGCCGCCACCACAACCTTCCTTCTTCATTGTGAGTTTTTATTTTTATTTTTATTTTTAAAAAAAATTTGGTATTATTTTAATTTTTTGAATTGTTTTAAATATTTTTAAATTGTTTTGAATTATTTGTTCATAATTGGTGGTAATTTTTGTATTTTTTATGCAATAATTATGTATTGGAAATTATGATGAACTTGAATTTTAGGAATTATATTAAATTATATTTCGAATGAGGATAAATCTTGTGTGAGATCGACTCACAAATCCATTTCCGTTAGACGGATCGGGTCATGATAAAAATGTAATACGTACTAATAAGGAATAAAATGTTTATTACTTATATTGGTGCCTATTCGGCCGCACCGACCACAAGTTATGGTGCGGCCGTATTTGAGCTAAACTCTATATAATAATAATAATAATAATAATAATAATAATAATAATAATAATAATAATAATAATAATAATAATAACAATAATAATAATAATAATAATAATAATATTTTAATAAACATTGCATTATACTATATACGATAAAATATTTATGGTAATTTTAATTAATGTGTATTACAATAGTTTTTAAAGTACAACTCATACATATATGAGAAAGTTTAGAGTGCCAGTCGAATGAGTTTGTCTAATACTGAATTAAATTACAGTTGGCAATGGTGTTCGTTGCTATAGTTTGTAGTCTGTTTTAACCATACCCATTCTCTCATAGACAATTATTTACTTTTTGTTCATATTTTAATTTATAATGTTTATTCGTCTACATTTGTTAGCATGAGTTGTCAATTAGTTTTTTATTTTTATTTTTATTTTTATTTTTTTTATTTTTTATTTTTTGTAAACTCTAAACGGATTAGGAAGATTACTTGAATTTGATGAGATAAGTAGGATTACAGCTAGCAATTCAATATAAATGTATTGTTTGGGCACTGATTACTTGAATTTGATAACATGATTCAGATTACGTTGAACAATTCGTTATTTATGTAGTGTTTAGGTAACTTTTGGTACTTCCATTCACAATGTTTTCTTTCTTGATAGGTTGAGGTTGAAGCGTTGAAGTTTTGATCCGATCCATTACTGGAAATGGCACAAACGAGTTAGTTTTAATAATTCTCATTGTCTATTCTATGAGTGAGTTATTATTATTATTATTATTATTATTATTATTATTATTATTATTATTAATTTTTTAATTTTAATTAGGTGGATCCAAGAGAGATGCTAGTGTGAAAAAAAGCAATATTCCTGATTATTTCGGAGCAGATCTTTTTCTATCGGGACGTTACATTCAACCTGAGAATCCTTATTTTGTGACCAAAATTAGACGAACAAGGGTTGCCAGTCTCGTAATTATTCTAGATATCAATCTATTATATTCTTGATGAGGGAAGAATGAATTGAAAGATGATATTATATACAGTGGCGGACCTAGTGTGGGGGCAGTGGGGGCACCTGCCCCCACTCACCCCACCCCCACCCCCACCCCATATATAGCCCTTGTATGTATATATGTATATATAGTACATGTTTTACGTATAAATATAAGAAAACTAAAAGATGTAAACAATAGTTGAGTTGGTTGAGTTGGTAGAGTCGTGTTTGACCTTAGAAAAGGTCATTGGTTCGAATCCTTTGTTTCTCAATATATCTAGTTTTTTAACTGCTGCTTTAATTTCTTCTTTTGCAACTGAGCTTCTTAATTTCTTCTTATATATATATATAATATATAATTTTTTTTATATTAATAATGAGATGTGTAATTTATAATGTGTTCTTTATTTGAATTACTTTATCAAATTAATTAATTTCTTCTTTTGCAACTGAGCTTCTTAATTTCTTCTTATATATATATATATATATATATATATATATATATATATATATATATATATATATATTTTTTTTTTTTATATTTATATTATATATATATATATATATTAATAATGAGATGTGTAATTTATAATGTGTTCTTTAATTGAATTATTTTATCAAATTAATTATATTTCATATTTTGTTATGAATATTTTTATAAAATTTTAATATGTTTTGTTTTTTCGTTTATATCCAGCAATATTTATGATTATATTTCTTTAAGTGTTTCATTATTTTTCACACTATAATGTTTTGCCCCCACTCAAAAATTTTTCTGGGTCCGCCACTGATTATATATATATATATATATATATATATATATATATATATATATATATATATATATATATATATATATATATATGTATTGTTCATTATGTGTGTCTAGCTTAGCTTGTTTCTCAATTACTTACGTATGTACATGAGTTTTAATGGATTGAATTGGATTTGCAGTATATACCAAGAGAAATCATTGAGGACTGCAATCTTGAATTACCTCCAACCGTCACTCTACGTGACATGATAGGCAGGGAGTGGATAGCAAATGTAATTGTCTGGGGTGATAGTCGAACATGGCTGTCTGGAGGGTGGAGAAACCTGTGCAATTTGAACCTTGTTGGAAAAGAAGATAGGTGTATTTGTGAGTTCCTGCCACTTCAAATGGAGAATAATATGGTGTTGCAGGTTACAATTGTCAGAGAGGACGATGCCATGCAAATGAGGAATTAATGAGGAAGAATATAATTAATGAAAAATGTCTTACTTTAATGTAATTTGATGACGACATATCAATTCAATTCTATTTTGGTTTTAGATCTGGCCTAGGAACATACATGTTAAGTTCATGATGACTAATTCCTTTAATTGCAAATTCTCATATTAGATACTGTATTACTTGTAATTTTAAAATAAATGAAGGCATTATAATAATTATATAGATTACTTAGCATCCATATACTTAACATCCATGTTTGGTTATTGACTAATGGCTGATTCTCTATAAAAGATAGATCGCACCATTTGTGATGATCCATATTTGTTCAAAGATTTGTGTCGACCATATCAATAATTAGAAGATGTAGCCCTAGGGTAAAGCTTGCAAATCTTAGGTGAATTGGAGAGGCAATTCTAGTGGTAGAAGAGGATGTTGGTTTTATGACTTTTCGGCAGTTAACGGCAGGCCAACATTATCGTTAGAATAACGAGAATATAGGAGAGGATAACGATAATATAGGAGAAATATAAGAAGAAATATATGGAGAGAATATATGAACTTCGTATTAATGAATATTTCTTGTCAATACCCAGAGTTCTCCCCATTCCTCTATGTGAGAGGTTTATTTATACATATTTTGGACCTAGAGCCCTGCAAGGAATAAGAATTCTAAACTGCCTCATATTGGGAGTCCTAGTTATACAATAAAACATAATTTTATTATACTAGAAATAATGAGCCCAATTCTAATTATATTGGGAATAAGAGGCTCAATCGACAAACTCTTGGGTTGCTTCGTATCTATATCTTTCTTGGGCTTCCTTGATCCAGTTGTTTTCATGGGTCGGTCCATGTGGCTCAGGCCAACTATAACTATGTTGTGCATTTGTGTGCACCATGCAAGGTGCACACGGATGCAAAAACGGCGTCGTTTTACTTAAATAAAATAAAATTATTTTCGATTGCCGTTAGTTACGTAAACATATGTGCATAATTTTATAATTTCACATTCTGGATTTATAGTTATGAAATTATGGATGTGTAGTTATGCAATTTTGGATTTATAGTTATGAAGTTACAGATGTGTAATTATGCATGCAGTTCTGAATGTATAGTTATGAAGTTATAATTTCACATTCTGAATGTATAGTTATGAAGTTATGGATGTGTAGTTATGCATGCAATTCTGAATGTATAGTTATGAAGTTATGGATGTGTAGTTATGCATGCAGTTCTGAATGTATAGTTATAAAGTTATGGATGTGTAGTTATGCAATTCTGGATTTATAGTTATGAAGCTATGGATGTGTAGTTATGCAATTTTGAATGTATAGTTATGAAGTTATGGATGTGTAGTTATGCAATTCTGGATTTATTGTTATGAAGTTATGGAAGTGTAGTTATGCAATTCTAAATGTATAGTTATGAAGTTATGGATGTGTAGTTATGCAATTCTGGATTTATAGTTATGAAGTTATGGATGTGTAGTTATGCAATTCTGAATGTATAGTTATGAAGTTATGGATGTGTAGTTGTGCATGCAATTCTGAATGTATAGTTATAAAGTTATGGATGTGTAGTTATGCAATTGTGGATTTATAGTTATGAAGTTATGGATGTGTAGTTATGCAATTTTGAATGTATAGTTATGGATGTGTACTTATGCAATTCTGGATTTATAGTTATGAAGTTATGGATGTGTAGTTATGCAATTCTGGATGTATATTTATGAAGTTATGGATGTGTAGTTATGTAATTCTGATTTTTTTTTTTTTTTAAAGTCGGATGTCAAAGCGACGTCGTTTTTGAAATGGTGCACACGGTTGCACAGCATAATGCTCCTAGTATATTATCCATGGCAAATGGCAAATTATATCGTGCACCGCTGTGCATAATCGATTATGCATCACGCATCAAAATGACTTCGTTTTGTTTAATGAAACGAACCGACATCCATTTCCACCGTTTCGTACCTTTCCACAAAAAGTAACTATTTTATTCAGTTTCATTTTGTATACACTGCAGTTTCAGTTCAACACAACTACAGTTTCATTTCGATATAACTACAGTTTCATTCAATATTTATAGACTCAAATATGTGAAAATGTTATTTAATTTTATTTTATATACACTATAGTTTTATTAAAACATAACTACATGATCATTTTAATTTAATTACAGCTTCATTGTACAATATACACTCAAATATGTGAAATGTTATTCAGTTTCATTTTATATACAATGCAGTTTCATTTCACCACATCTACAGTATCATTTTGATATAACTGCAGTTTCATTTGATAATATAAAAATAATAAGTGAGGCAGTGTCAGTTTAGATATACTGTAGTGTCAGTTGGTAATTAACATACAAAAAATACACTCTCCGTTAAAACTAACGGCGCACCGTTTCTTTACTTAAAGAAACAACGTCGTTTTGACCGCGGTCCACGATATAACGACCCATTATCCATCATCCAGTACCCCACTTTCTTGAGATTTCATGAAGTCAATGTCTCAGGAAAGTATCTCGATCTGTTTTCTAGTAGGCTAATCATGAACTGGGAGCAATGAGAAGATTTAGGTGCTCGTGGCTCTTCTCGTAATGTACACATATCGTGGGTCTGCTTCATACTTATTGTAGTCATTATATGTGTGTCCCATGTGGGTTAAAAGGAAAATCAAAGCTATGCAAAAGGAGGGTCAAGCCTCATCCAAATCCCTTTTCTCCAAGGCCAAGACATGCTTGTCAGAGTTGAAAACCACAACCCCAAATTATTGAGAACAAAAATGCAGATGTGACACTCTCGATTTTACGTACTAAACAAAGGCAATTAAAGCTTAGATATAGAGATTAAACTAAACATTAAGCATTAAAAGTCACGGAAGCTAACAGTCAATCGGGAAATGTGATACCACATATATCTAATCTATAGATGCACAGGCTAGAAATCAAGCACTAAATACCAAAATCCAACATAAAGTCAAACAATTCTAGAGTTAAAAGACACACAGGCCACAATAACTAGACTAAGAGGGAAAGGAGAGCTATGCTAAACTACGTCTTCTTCTAGCGCGGTCACAATGGTCTACTCTGTACCTATAAAACATAAGGGGTAGCACCCGTTAGCGAATAATGCTAAGTAACTGTAACACCTCTTGTTTTTTTTCCTAAAATATTTATATTAAATATAAATATTATCCAAATAGAACTATTTACTTATAATTAAATAGTTTGCTAAAAATATATACATATACCTAAATCCATTAATTTATTGATATGGTCCATGGTGGACCGTCGACCTTTGTCTAAAATAAAGCCCGTTAGCCATTTTGGATAAAGTAAGGAGGGTCCTCTTACCTTTTTAGATTCGTATTAGGAATCCTAAACCTTTTACCTTTTCAGATTCGCATTAGGGAGCCTATACCCTTACCTATTCAGATTCTAACTGGGAATCCTAAATCTATTTAAAGGGGATTAGAAAGCATTTTGAATCCATTTCACCCATCCCTATTCCCTCACTCGAAAATCCCTCCCCAAAACATAGTCAAAGGATTCCCCATCACCGGGCTTAGGGAGGATCGATTGAGGAAAGATCTTAGGAACTTGTGAGAAGTTTAATTAAGCTAAAACGGTAACCCATGTCTTACAAAACCTATTTTCCTTGCTATCTTTTATTGATTGGCTCCTTTGAATGATTGTATGTGTGATTTCATGACTAAGCCTTGATAGAGCTTGTCTTTAGGATTTATGATGTGGATTATTGTTATTCTTGTTGTTCTTGATGATCTTGTGTGGTTGTTTGCATGATCTTGTGTTTAAGCATGTTTAGAGCTTGGCTTTAGGGTTTACAAGATGGTGTCTTGATGTTCTTGAACAACTATGTGCTTATTCTTGAGGCTTGGCATGATTAGAGCTTGTGTTTAGGATTTAACTGTATTGTTTCTTGGCTTATTCTTGATGTCCAAGCCCCTATTGTTGTTGTTGAGGATTGGGAAGTGTTTGGACTTGAATTTGGGCATAATTGATGAATTCCCGGGATGGGAAGTTTAGCCAAGAAGCATGCTCTAGTGGGTAGTTGGTGGGAGGACGAACCCCCACTCGACCACCCGTCGGGAAGGGGCCCTTGTTCCAGCGGGTGGCCGGTGAGAGGTTGAGCACCCGTCGGAAGTCCCGTTGGAACATAGCCAGCCCGCCGGTGGGCAGTCTGGTGGGAGTTTGTCCTCCTGCCGTACCGCCCGCTGGTATGGGCGGTGCAGTGTGTTGTTTTCCGCCGTTTATCGTTTCCCCGTGCCCCGTTGTTTCTCGTTTGACGTGCGCGAGTCTAGCATGATGTCTTAAATGCCGTAACGTGATTTATGGTTCGTGTCTAAGCATGTGGTCTAAACTTGTATTGTCGTGTTGAGTCTTGATGTGATTGTTGTTGAGTCTTGATTGTCGTGTTATTGTCCATGGTGACGAAAAGATGCGAGATTGGTGGAAAAGATATGTTAGAGGTATGACGCACTGCGAGTGCTTGTGTTATGTGCACTGTGTGTGCTTGATCGTTGTGCTATAGGCACATATCACTTGATTATTGTGCTATAGGCACATATCATGTTATGTAATGGCACTACATGTGCTTGATCATTGTGCTATAGGCACAGATCACTTGATTATTGTGTTATAGGCACATATCATGTAATGTAATGGCACTGCAAGTGCTGAGCGGTCGGTGGAATGTTGGAGGTCATGTTGGAGGAGAGCCTCCGGTGCTCCGGAGGGATAAGGGTGTGGAGTTATAACACCCCTAATTTTTAAAACATTTAAAGCTTATGAAATAAAGGAGAATCTGTCATTAATACCCAGCAGAGCGGAAACTAACATCATAAGTATCGGGGTGCTATGCCACATCTAGGCTGGAGAACCTAGATGCACAGGCTACAACTAACTAATCTAAGCATAATCTATAATTAATATTCAAATACAATTTGAGGCACACAGGCCTTAGCAACTATGACTAGATCTAACTAATGCTAACTTTGCGAGTCCATCTAGCGCACTCCGAAGCTACTGGTCAGTACCTGAAAAACATATGATATAACAACCGTCAGCGAATAATGCTGAGTAACCCACTCCCACGCGTTGAGTACAATATAGGTAGATATAAGAAAACCATTTTGAGACTGAGGAATACATATATAGTCCTAAACAACTCTAGCTTTAAAACCAAGCTCAAGACTCAAGACACATTAATAGACTCATCACCATAAGATAACATAAAGATACTAGCATGCAACCTAAAACCATAAAGTAAGACAATAGAAAGACTCAACAGTAACAAGCAAGAGCAACAACACACACGTCCACGGTCCAACCTTATACCAAGTTCCAACTTGTACGCCTCTCCAACATTATTTCAATTCCAACCTATACCTCCAGGCCACCCTTATATTTTCTTCCTTATCCCTCTGGAGCACTCATGCTCCCCATCGACATACCGCCAACAAGACCACCAATCTGATAGCACCGCGGCGCCAATACATAACATGATCTGTGCCTATATATAGCACAATAATCAAATGGTCTGTGCCTATAGCACAATAACCGAGCACTTGTAGTGCTAAACTGCCAACATATCTTTTCTACCAATCACATCTCTTTTCTCATCATGGACAGCAACATAACAATCATCATTCAACAACAACAATTAGCGTAGATCAATACTCAATACCAATACTCAATATTCACAATGCCAACACAAGGGAAAGGCACAAGGTTCTCAAGGGAACATACAAATCTCATCCTAGGCCAACGGAATACCAACTTAAACCACATGCAATAGTCAAGACTCACAACTCGTCAACTCCTAACACGGTACCCAAAACATCAAACTAGACTCCCAAACATCAAATGGGGCATAACGGGGAACGAGGAAACAACATCGGGGGAAAACAACACACAACGTCCCGCCGTACCAATGGGCGGTACGGTGGGTGGACAACCCCCGAAGTCTGCTCGATGGCGGACGGCCTTGTACCAGCGGGTACACCTCCACCTGCCGGCCACCCGCTAGTACAGGTGACCGTACCGGCGGGTGGTCAGGTGGGGGATCGTCCCCCCACCGGCTACCCGCTGGTACACACATTCCTTGGCACTTTCCCAACCCGGGAATTCATCACTTTTACCCAAAATCAAGTCCAAACACATCCCAACAGATATTAACAACAATATGGACTTGAACCACAAGAATTTAAGCCAAGAAACAACACAATTACACTCTAGATGCAAACCCTAGACATGCCAAGATTCAAGACCAGAACACATAGTAAATCAAGAACATCAAGACCCTCAAGAACAACAAGACACTATCACATAAAACCATAATAACAAGCTCTAGACATGCCTAAACAAAAGATCATGTATATAACCACACACGAATATTAGGATCACCAAGATTATCAATCAATCACAACATATACCCTAAGATAAGCTCTATCAAGACACAATCATAAGATCATACATATGACTTCTCACAACTTCCTACGATCTTTCCTCAAGGTCCTTTCCCTAGTCGATCTTCCCTAGGCTTGGTAATGGAGAATTCTTTGATTATCTTTTGGGGAGGGATTCTCGAGTGAGGGGATAGGGATGGGTGGAAGGGGTTCTAAATGCCTTCTAATCCCCTTTAAATAGATTTAGGATTCCCAGTTAGAATCTGAATAGGTAAGAGGTTTAGGACTCCTAATACGAATCTGAAAAGGCAAGAGGGTCCTCCTTATTTTATCTAAAAGGCTAACGGGATTTATTTTAGACAAGGGTCCACAGTCCATCATGGACCATATTAATTAATTAAGGGATCCTGACAAAATTAAATTCTTTTTAACAATTCTTTAACGGAGTTAATTGAATAATTAATTCGGGTTTAAGTGTCGTAACACGGGGTGTTACAGGAGTACAGGGTGGTCTGGAGGTACATGTTGGAACTGATATAAGGTTGGCGAGGCGTAAAGGTTGGGACTTGGTATAAGGTTGGAACATGGACGTGTTTGTTGTTGTTGTTTGTTATTGTTGAGTCTTATTGACGTCTTGTCTTGTGGTCATAGCTTGCATGCTTGTGTGTTTATGTGCCTTGTCGTGTCAAGTCTGTTGATATGTCTTGATTCTTATTCCTAGTTTTAAAACTAGAGTTGTTCAGGACTATATTTATGTATTCCCATGTCTCAAAATGGTTTTCCTATATTTATATGCTTATGGTACTCAACATGTGGGAGTGGGTTGCTTAGAATTATTCTATAACGGTTGTGATACTGCATGTTTTTTCAGGTACTGATTAGTTGGCCGAGAGCGCGCTAGAAGGAGCTGCGGTTCCTAGCTTAGTTAGACGGCCTGTGAGCCATGCTTGAATTTGGATAATGATTATGGTTTATGCTTTGTTTAGTTAGTTTTAGCCTGTGCATCTACGTTCTCAAGCTTAGATGTGGCATAGCACCCAACACTTATGTTTAGCTTCCGTTCTGTTTTGGGTATTAATGATAGCTTTATCCTTATTTCGTAATCTTTAATGATTTTAAATTATGCTGGAAATTGGGGGTGTTATAGTAACCCACCACTACGCATTGAGTATAATATAGTATAGATATAAGAAAATCATTTGAGACTTGCTTATCCATTTGCGTGAGGCCGTACGTGAATAGGAGTGCGAATAAGAGGGCAAAAATTCAGCATTTGTGAGGAGTTCAATTAATCATTCAACAATTCTAGAGAGAAGTTCTTAGAGGTAGCTTTAGTTTTAGGCTCGATTACATTTTCTTTTCTAGGGTTTTAGCCTCAAATCTAGATGTTTTGCAAGGAAGCTTGAAGATTTGGAAAGCTTGTGGATTGGGTTTTCGTCTTCTACAAACATTGGAAGGGATCTAGCTTCATCTTGGGTGAAATCTAACCTTTGATCTTCATTGTTTAAATCTTGTTCATCCATTTCATATTTGCTAGATCTTGCTCATTATCATGTTTGGCTAAAGTCCTAGGGGCAAGGATTGTTGTTTATATTGCGTTTGATGGATTCGTAATGTCATTTGTGATTCTTGATTGTTGTTGGCTTACTTGTCTTGTTGGAAGTGAGTTTTGTGTGGACTAGTGTGTGAGGTGCGCAACTCGCTCATTAGATCTAGGATGAGTGCATTGGCAAGAGATTGTGATGTACTCTAGCCTTACCACATGCATTTCCCGCCCTCAGATACGAGTGGATAAGGTCCGGAAAGGGATGTACGCAAGATGTTTGTTATAATGCCTCTTAAAGAACAATAGTTCCTCCTAGTGGCGTTAAGACCGAATCATTGTATTCTTTTTTTTAAAAAAATTATTTTGAAATTATTTTTTTAATAATTGAATTGGTAACCTGTAAAAAAAAGTCAATTACCTGCTAAAAATGCTAATTGAACAAATTTAGTAGGTAAGTGTGGTTAAATAGCGTTTAATTTAGTTCATGGTGGGAATTGAGCACTTGCCAATAGTACATGGGCCTATTTGACACTTCTCCCATAAAATTATAATGGTAATTAAACTACTACAAAAATAGGCGAATATAGCGATTGCTTTAGCGACGGACGAATTTCGTTGCTAATATAGCGACGGAATAGCAACAACGTAGTGACAGATTTAATCTTTTTTGTTAAATAGACTTCTAGCGACGGTTTAGCGCCAGACTAGCGACGGGTATTGCGACGGAACATTGATGTCGTCAAATGCGTAGCTAATATTAGCGAGAATTTTTTGCGCAAAAACTAGAGTGAGATTAGCGACAGTCTTTTCATGGGCTTATTTATTAATTTTAATAGCCACGGATATACTAATCCGTCGCAAAGGCTACGAGCGGGAGAATGTTAAATACCAAACCTATTTTTTTTATAGAATCTAGCGACGGAAGTTTTAATCCGTCCCTAGATCGAGACGGATGTTAAACCCTAAACCTATTTTTTTATATAATCTAGTGACAAAAGTTTTAATCCGTCGCTAGATAGAGACGAATGTTAATACCGTCTCTGGACTTGACTAATCAAGTTACTAGCTCCAAGGGTTTTGGAATCAGCTATTGTCTCCGCTAACGCGTCTCTCATGCCCACTGCTCGCTGCCTCGATATTCCTCTAATTGCCCACCCGCGACGGCGTCGCTTCCCCTGCCGCCGACGAGCCGCTGTACTTCTCCGCCGACTGCGTCGCTTCCCCTGCCGCCCACGAGCCATTGCACCTCTCCGCCGATGGTGTTGCTTCCCCTGCCACTGACCAGCCGCAGCACTTCTCCGGAGGTAGTCGCTTTCCCTGCCGCCTACTCCGGTACGTTTATACTTTATTGTCGGTTTTCTGTTTGTAAATCTGCTGTGTTTTACATTAGCCACGAGCCGTTGAAGCTTACTTACATATGATGCTGTTTTCATCGCATAAATTATGTTTGTCTTGAATTTTTTCTTTTAGACCATTGTGTTAATTTGTTTCGTATGGAACTGTGCATTCTTATTTGTTTCATCTACGAGTTTGCTTAGCCAAGTGCTTTAGAGTTTATTTGCCTCCATCTACGAGTCTGCTTCACATATTTTGTATGGAGCTGTGTTTTACATTACCCATTACTGTTGTTTCTTCTCATTGACTTATTCCCAACACCTAGCCATATTTCTCTCACAATAAAAGAATAAACCTTCTTCTTGACTAGGACAATTTCTTGTACTAAAACCAGTACAACTTGCTACTGGTTACAGTGATTTAGAAACATAACAATACAGGTTTTTCTTTTTCTAGCATGATGTCTCTTTCTATACAAGAGGCATGTTGTGTGTTAGATGAGACTGAAAACTAATGTACCATACAAAAAAATGTATTACTTTCCTTTGGTTCCTCGACTGCAGAGGTTGTATGCATCTAATGCAGCAATTGATACGAAGTGGCAAGCAAATTCAGTTAAAGATGGAATCATGTGTCATCCCCTAGACTCGCTTGCTTGGAAGCATTTTAACGACATTTATCCTGACTTTGCATATGAAATTTGAAATATCAGGTTAAGTCTGTGCACCAATGATTTTCAACCATTTGGACAATCAGGACAACAATATTCCTCATGGCCTTTGATACTAACAACGTACAACTTGCCTCCTTGGATGTGTATGAAGGAGGAGTATATGTTCTTAACCGTATTGGTTCCAGGTACAAACAATCTAAAAGAGAAGATATATGTTTTTTTACAACCGCTTATTGCGGAGTTAAACCAATTATGGGCAGTCGGTGTTCAAATATATGATATTTCAAAGAAGCAGAATTTTCAGATGCGAGCTACCCTTATGTGGAGAGTTAGTGATTTTCCTGCATATTCGATGTTATCCCGGTGGAACACTACTAAGAGGTTATTTTGTCCATAATGCATGGATAAGTCAGATGCCTTTACCCTAAAACATAGTGGTAAGCAATCGTGGTTTGACAATCATCGAAAATTTTTGCCACCCAATCATCCATTTTGCAGGAATAAGACAACGTTCTTTAAGAACAGAGCGATTACAACTAAGGCACAGCTTGTTCGGTCAGGATATGATATCCTTGCAGAGATTGGAACTTTAGGTCTTAAGAAGGTCACTGAATTGGATGCAGATGAAGTTAATGGATTCATTTCAAAAACTTGTGGTTAGAAGAAGCGAAGTATCTTTTGGGATTTGCCGTATTAGAGTTCACACATGGTACGACATAATTTGGATGTCAAGCATATAGAAATAAATGTGTTTGATAACGTGTTCAACACAGTAATGGATGTTACTGGAAAAACAAAGGACACATATAAATCTAGAGAAGAGTTGGATGATTATTGTCGGTAGCTTGAGCTGAAGCGAGACCTTGTGACCGGAAAGTTCCCAAAAGCTTGTTACACACTTGACAATTCGGCAAGGGAAGCATTGTGTGAATGGGTTACGAATCTCAAATTTCCTGATGGTTATGCATCTAATATGAGTCGATGTGTAGATATGAAGAAGTTGAAGTTATTTGGTATGAAAAATCATGACTGTCATGTGTTTATCCAGAGGTTAATACCAATTGCATTTCGTGAGTTGCTCTCACTAAATGTTTGGAAAGTTCTTACGGTGTCGAGAATGAGTTTCGATTTGTCAAACTCGTGCGTTATGTAAATACTTGGCTTGGAATTTTTGGTGTTGTATACATAGTAGTATTGTGAAATTGTATTAATACTATATTATGGACTATAATTATATTTTGGACAAATCGTGTGGAGAAAATTGTATTTTATATTATTTTTTGAAAAATGTATTTGGAGAAAATTATATATTCTGGATAAAATTATATATTCTGGAGAAAATTGTATTTTTGGGGACAAAGTATTTATTTGTGGAGAAATAATGAAATTTTGAGAAAATAATTTATTGTGTGGTGTCCAAGTAAGAGTGAGTACTGTTTACTTGGACTATTTACCACTCATTGGGCTGGGAATCGCATAAGAGTGTATCACATAAGTTATGATTCAGTTTCCAAATTGTTTGAGTGGTAGTAGGTAGGAAAACCTGACTACTTGGATCATATATTACCCAATGTCTTGGAAACCTGTAGGGTGTGCACATAGGTTTTAGTCCAGTTTCAAAGTGGATTTCAAAAAATTTGGTTACTTCTCCATAAATAACTATTTATTCTCCATATAAGGAAATGTATAACTCCACATGTATTTTGGAAAAGTATGAAAATATATGAGTTTTGAAAATATAAAAAATTCAAGCCATTATTTTACGGGGTGAAGTGAAACTTACTTAGCTTATGCTAATTTTTGTCTACATTCTATTTTTGTGTAAAATTATTTATACAGGTGAACATGGATAGGAATTCGGGATGAATTCAAGTTGAGAAGGAATAAATTTTAATTATTTGTTATTTTGAGGAAAATATTATTGTATAGTAATTGCAGTTTTAAGTACTAAGTTGATTTTGAGATATTATTTGATGTTGTAAATTTAATATAATTACCATAAATAATGTTTAATAATTGACAAATTCTATTAGGTAATAAAAATTATCATTATAAAATCTTTTGTACTATGGACACATTATTTTTAATTATTTTGGTTTAATAATATTATAACTTATTTATAAAAAAAAACCAAAGTAATACTTTTACAGGGCGTTTGGTTGAAGGGATTTTAAATTCCCTTCCCACTTAATTCCCACCTAATTCCAAATGCCACAAAATTTCCTTGTTTGGTTCAAAGGAATTGCAATTCCATGGAATTGCAATTCCCCCATTTTCATTGAATTAAAATCCAATGTCTCCCCCTGGTATTTTAATTCCTGGGATTTTAGGAAGAAAAAAGATAGTGATGAGTCAAAATTACCCCTCAATTTTTTAACTTAAAATTAATGTTTAACAACAACAATGGACATTTTGGACTTTATACTACTTATTCCCTTTCAATTCCCATGTATACCAAACATTAGAATTGAAATTCCCAGTAATTCTATTCCTATCAACCAAACTGTTACGAATAAAGTGTAATGGTTTTGATATGCCAAATATGTATTTGTAGATCCCCCAATTTTATTTCTTAGGTCTAGTAAAGTCTTAGACCATGATCGGAAAATTATTTAAATATGAAAAGAGAAAAACAGAGGAAGATGGATGAAAATAGAAGAAGAAGATATAAAGCTTAAAATCAAGAATTTGTCTGGAGAAAATGACAAATTGAAGAAGAAGTTGAATGATACAATATTCACGTCAATGCTACTCAAAGAAATATCCCAGAAGAATTTTCGTGAAGAAAATTAAGATTGGAAGAATGCATGAAATTGACTTGGAGATCAAGCATCTATGGAAAGAAAGGAGTACATCAAAGAAGATTGGAGATTAAATTAATAGTTGTACGGACGAAGTGGATGATGCTTGATATATTATGCGAAATGGCTCAGGTTCAAAACTCACCATCAATAATTTTACAGGGTAAAATTTGAGAAGCCTAATTAAATTAATCGGAATTGGGAGCCGATTTCATAGCAATTGAAATTGGGAGCCAGTTTCAGAGAAATTGAAATCAATTGGGAGCCAGTTTCAGGGAAATTGAAATCAATTGGGAGCAAGTTTCACATGGGAATCAATCCAAGATGGGAGCCAATGTAGAATTGAAATTGGGAGCCAATTGAGGTTGTACTATGGGATGCAATTTCAAAGTTGGGGACCGATTCAAAGAAGACATGGAGATCAAATTGAATTGAGATGAAATTCAATACCAGGAGTCAATTGGGAGCCAGTTTCAGAGAAATTGAAATCAATTGGGAGCAAGTTTCACATGGGAATCAATCCAAGATGTTGAAATTGGGAGCAAGTTTCACATGGGAATCAGTCCAAGATGGGAGCAAGTTTCCCATGGGAATGGAGCAAGTTTCACATGGGAATCAATCCAAGATGGGAGCCAATGTAGAATTGAAATTGGGAGCCAATTGAGGTTGTAGTATGGGATGCAATTTCAAAGTTGGGGACCGATTCAAAGAAGACATGGAGATCAAATTGAATTGAGATGAAATTCAATACCAGGAGAAACAATTGAAAGCACCAGGAGAAGTTTGGGAGGCAAGAAGTTTGGGAGCCAATTGTAAGTCAAAGTCAATTGGGAGCCCATTACAATGGAGAAATTGGGAGCCCATTACAATGGAGAAATTCAAATTGGGTGCCAATTACAAGCCAATTGAAAGCACCAGAAGAAGTTTGGGAGCCAATTGTAAGTCAAAGTCAATTGGGAGCCAATTACAATGGAGAAATTCAAATTGGGTGCCAATTACAAGCCAATTGAAATTGGGTGACAATTACAAAGGAGAAATTCAAATTGGGTGGAAGTTCAAAGCCAGTTTGAAGTCTGAGAACACCCAGACGTGAGAATGAAGAAGATGAAGATGAACTTACAGTGAAAATATTCTCACAAAGAAAAATACTAGTTTAACTAGTATGGGATTAAATTGAAGAATATTTTTTAAATCCCAAAGATACAAGGACCACTTCAGAGCTAATCAGAGAAGCCGTTCTACACCCAGATATTCCCACTCAATGTAAAACTAGAGGAAATATCAGATGAAATTTGAGAACCCATTTACATGGAGAAGAAGCTCTAACAACGGCTAGCTTATCCTTTCTGACATCTTTGCAGAAGATAAGATAAGATCTCTGACAAAAAGATACAAGATTTCAAAAATGAGAGCGTCTCTTTCTAACGGATAGATTCTCATTACCAGCTATAAAATGATGAAGATATGAAGACTTGAAGACAGAGCAGACGAAAGAGGAGACAAGAGAGCAAGAGCATAAAATACAAACTCTTCAAGGAGATCGAATAGAGCAATTAAGCTTGAAAGAGCACAGAGCAAAAATCTCATTTGGTACAGAGTATACCAAAAATCTTCAAGTGAGAAGTGAGAAAAGATAAAGAACTCAGAGAGCTTCAAAGCACTAGATCACGGAAATTCATTGTATCTTGGAACCAAGGAGTGGTAGATATAGTGAATTGCTCTTGGAGATAAGAGCAAGTGGAGTAGGAGGATTACACCACCTCGCGAACCACTATAATTGTCTTGTGTTCTTTACTGCTTTCTTTACTTACCGCTCTTTACATATTCGCTCTACACGAGATATACTGCTCACACAATCTCACACACACTTTATGTTTATTTATTTCCGCTGTGCACCATACTCTAACAATCTAGTTAAGAGTTTTGGTTTATCTCTGGCTTAGCAATTGTTGTGCTGTGCGAAAAAGTTTGAAAGTCTATTCAACCCCCCCCCCCCCCTCTAGACTTTCACCTTACCACTTTTGGGACCAACAATTGGTATCAGAGAAGACTGTCTATTTAGGCCAATTTGCTATCTAAGCACGTGCGTAACTGGGTCAACCGTTTCTGACTGCTAGACAGATCCATTATACAAAGTGTGTGAATTGGATTAATCTTTCATATCTCTCGTGATGATGATGAAGAAAGATTTAGCTCAAAATCTATTATTCTCACTTGATAAATGTGATGATTGGAAAGTTCGTATGCAGGTACACTTATCGGCCTTACACGATGAAATGTGGGAAGTTATTTCCACTGGCCCTATAGAAATATTAAAAATCAATACGGCGTTTGTTATATCCCCGGATGCTCCACAGTACGTACAAAAGCCAAAACCGGAATGGACATCTGACGATAGAACGCGGAATAACCTTGACAATATTGCCAAGGATATTCTATTCAAAGTCGTTGATGATACAATATTTCCGAAGATCCGAAAGTGTGCCACTGCCAAAGAAATATGGGAAACTCTCATCAAGATTGGCGAAGGAGATGAACAAGAAAAAGACAATAAGCTTACAATCGCCGTGAAGAAGTTTGAAGATTTCAAAATGCTCTCAAATGAAAGTGTTGCAGACAAGGAAGCTCGAATGATCAAAGTTTTTGGAGAGATTAGTGATTTTGGCAAAAATATTAGCCAAAAAGAAATTAATCTCAAAATCCTGCGAGGCTTACCATCTGCATGGGATATGAAGGTTACGGCTATGCGCGATCACCGAGATCTAAGAATGTTGTCTACAGACAAATTATTTTGTGATCTAAAAGCATATGAGTTCGAAATGAAGACCAAAGATGATGATGTTCATGAAGCTCGAAATTCTGCTCTAATGGCCGAACAACCATCAACCTCCAGGTCAGTAGAAAATAATGTCAAATTTATGACTGACGAACAATTTGCTCTTTTTGTCAAAAATTTTAGAAGGTTTATGCGAAAAGGAGACAACAAAAATTCTGCTCGTGGAAAATTCATCTCTCGCATAACACAAGAAGAAAAAGTCGAAGAAAATAAGGATTTGTGCTACAATTGCCGCAAACCCAGACATTTTAAAATAAATAGTCCGTATCCGATCGTTAGCAAGTATCAAGATAAAAATGTTGAATCTACACCGAACAAATCCGAAAGCAAAAGGTTCAAGCGCGACAAAAGAAAAGCTCTCGTTAGCAACGAACCGAACGAAAATGGTGATTCGGAGGATTCATCATCAAGCGATGAAAGTTAATGTTCGGATGATGATATGGCGCTAGTATGCAAGTCAATTGAGTTGAGTACAAGTGAAGATTGTCTTATGGCTCTTGAAGCAGAGGAAGAAGAGGTAACATCTAACTCTTTCAATTCTGTTAATTATTCTTTTTCTCGTGAATCTATTGACAATCTAATGCGAGATTGTCAAGAGATTATGCTCACTCATCCTCAACTCAAGGACCGCAATAATATTCCAATTCTTGAAAAAGAAGAAATGAATAAAAAATTGCAAGATGCTTTACTTGAAGTGAGTAAATTGAAGAATGAAAATATTCATCTTCAAGAAGAGTGTAAAGCAAGAGAGGTTAGAGAATATAATCTTAGAGCTACTATTGCTACGTTCGCTAATTCGTCTAAAATTATAGATAAAATGGTGAGCATGTAAAAGCCATCTGACTAATTCTACTACTACTTTAAATAATAAAGTTCAAGTGGTAAAATTTGTTAAAAGTCAGAATAGCACGATGAGACAAGGACTTGGCTATCAAACAAATGCAAAGTTGAAAGTTGAAACGCCGAAACAATTCTATGATACGGCAAAGCAACAAAAAGTCATCAAGCAAAGATATGCCAAAGAGTCAAGTGCAAGAAGATTTCATAGAAAAGAGGGAAGCTTTTCTAGAAATAAAGTTGGGAGATTTTATCCCACTCAAAAAGATTGGTTGTGCAATAGATGTAATGCTTTTTATAGACCAAAGCAACCATTCTCTTCCCAGGTGCCAAAATATAAAAATAATTTTCAAAACGACCCAGCGCCAAAAATATTTTCTAACGTGAGTTATGATTATCGTGTCTCTAATGGTTACAAATCGCCTCATCTTAATTCAATAAGATCAAGGTGGGTTTGGTTACCAAAAATCACTAACAGTAAATGTTGGTCTCGAAAGGGTGGCGAGAAGTCTAGAGGGGGGGTGAATAGACTTCTCTAACTTTTTCAACTTTCTTCGAAAACACACAAGGCAAATAACACTTTGGTAAGTTTAACTCTAAGTAACAAGCATTAACAAGATAAACAACTTAGAGTGTGCAGCGGAATAGGTAGCGGTAAAGTGTTATGCTTATAAGTGCGGTGCTTAAAGAGATATTCTAAACATGCAACACGTTAGAAACACTTGATATGGTTCAAGGATGATGTACGTAAAGTTTGGCTAGCATGCAAACGTGGGAACTATCAAACTCAGACAGATAAAGATATGCGATAAATCGTAATCGGGTTAGTTCGCAGTTAGAATAAGCATGCATGAAATGTATGAGCAGTAAGTAAATAGAGAGAGAGATTTATAGTGGTTCAGAGGTGGTGTAATCCTCCTAGTCCACTCTTCTCCTTTCACTTCAAGGAGGAAATTCACTATTCTTCGATCACCTAGATACAATAGTAAATAAGTGTCCACCGACACTTCTCCGAGTGCTTCGCACAAAGCTACACTCCTCCAAGGTTTTTCGCAAACTCCTCTTGTTACTCCGCCTTCCCGAGTACTTCGCACGAAGCTATACTCCTACACCACGAGAACTATGCACAAACCTACGTCCTCCAAGGGTTTTCACAAGCTCCTCTTGTTACTCTGCCCTTCACCATGAGTGCTACGCACAAAGCTACACTCAACCAGGGTTTTTCACTCTCTCTAGTTACTCTGCCCTCTTTCTAGACTCAGTAGAGAATATTACAAAGAAATAAAATTTCTCTCTCACTCAGACTTGAATTTAATTCTATGAAGCTCTGTTTCCCCCTTTTCGGCTAATTAAAAAAATAGCTTGTATCTTTTTCTTGTAATCCCGCTTAACATTTAAAATCAACTTGTGATTTTCCAGACTTGTACATGGGTTGCATGATACATGTGCACCATACTCTGTAGACTCAAACTGACTCAAATAGAATAAAAATGGGGACTACTTGATTTTTCAAAAATACATTCGTCTCATCAAAATTTACAATATATTCCTAACAATTTCCCCCTTTTTGATGATGCCGAAACTTATACCCAAGTCATTTTGGCTTTGTCAATTTTGAAAAATAATTTCTTTTATTCGATTTTATTTCGACTAGCCAATTGACGGGTTTAACAAAAAATTGAGACCTAGAGATTTTAATTTTGGACGGTCCTAAACGTATGTTGAGACTATAATGCGGGGTTGCGTATTGATTTTTATCTTTTAATTTTTCTTCCCCCTTTCAATTTTATTTTCTCAATTATACGCATCACATGCAATTACTAAGTCCAATTCAAAATCATGTGACATAAAAGAACAAAATAAATTAACTAGGACTTACTTCGTATGGTACGAAATATTTTCATCATGCAATTTCAACCCATTTTAGCTTAGCATATATAAGATGTCAAAAGAGAAGTGCTAGCTAAAATAAATTATACACCAAAAATTGATTTGTCAATCAAACTTGTTATCTCCCTTTCAACTTGGCATTGATGAAGTCTCTCTTATATTATCTCCTTTCAACAATCCGGCTTCATGCCAAAAGATGCATTCGTCAAGTGTTCGGCCATCACTCATTTGGTCACTTCGGTGTCTGAACTCCATTTGAAGCTCTTGCAATTTTTGTATCCTTGTTGCAATTGGCTTCGACATTTGTGGCATTGGAGCAATTGGCCTTGGTGGCAACACATCATGAGAAGTTGAGCTCAAGTTAGGACGAGTTTCTTTAAACTAATCAACCATACTTACACGGCTTGGAGCTCTTGGTGGTGTTGGTCGAATTAGTTCAACTATTGGTCCTCTTGGAGCTCTTGGTGGAGCTCTTGGTTGTGTGTATGCATAAGCTTGTGGCACAAAATGACGTGCCAATCCTTCCCCCTTTTCGGCAGCATCTATGAATCGTTGAAAGCTCTTGGTGGAAGAATCTTGCTTGTCACGCACTCCCTCTAGAAGATCCATGTAAATACGCGATTGAGTTAGTAAACCTTGCACTTGTTGTTCCAAAAGTTTGAGCCTCGACGTAGTATCGGACCCATGCTTTCCCATTTCATTGAACAACTTCATCACATCTTTCTTCAATTCATCTTTGGCCATGTCAATTTCGGTTTTTAATAGGGCTTGCCTATTAAACAATTGTTAAGCACGGTCCACCATCTCCTTGTGATAATCATCAAGTTTTTTGTCTATTGCCTCCATCTTTGTTCTCAATCCACCCGTAGATTCTTGTACAATGGCCTTAACATCTCCAACAATATCTTCTCATAAGGCTTGAGTATTGATCAAGGGTTCATGTTGCACGGGTGGGGTTGGAATTGGCAAAGGGTGTGCAAAATCATCTCTTGGTGTGGTGATCATTGTATCAACAATGTTGGGTTCGGCTTCCTCGGTGTTGTAGCAAAGAAACAATGTTGATCTATTTCTTGAATGTTCTTGGTCATAAAACTCATAGGAAGATGCCAAATTAGGCAAATTCCTTGTTTCATCCAAGTTCAAAGAAACCCCTTGACTTGGTGCATTTCCTTCTTCACGAATAGACTCCGTAACCTCCGTTACGGGATGTGGAAAGTAAGATTCAAAGCTCAAATTTTCATTCAAATTTTCATCTCCAAAATTCGCAGGATATGGATCAAATGCCACGATCTCTACACCATCATTTCTCGCCAAAGATCCCTCTCCGGGTCCTCTTCGGGTATCCTCTAAAGACATAGCGGTGGCACGGCGAATATCATTCGGATCAAATTCACCTATAGGCACTTCGGTTGTGGCTTCCGTCATAACACCTTTTTCGGTTCTTTTCTTCTTAGCAAGCTTAGTCAAAAAACAAGAATTAATCACCGAAAACCGGGTAGCTTTAGCAAGATCACGTGTACCAAACCAATTCAACACCATTTCTTCCCTTTCCAAGGTATTCGGCCCTATTGATTCGGCCAACATGTTGTGGTCTCCTAATCTCCACGCTCTCCATTCAAGTGCTCTTTTAAACTCCACCAAAAGTGCACTATCCGCCCCAATTGATGATATTTCATCATCACTTCCAACTTCAACTTGATCAACTTCAACAACATTCACCTCAACTCTATTTTCCTCAACAAATCCGTGACTCTCAAGGATAATTGGGTTCGGGTTTTGAGTGGTTAAGGGTCTTGAGATTGGGTGGCTTGATTGTTCTTCGTTGGATCGGACGGCATGGGTGTTTGATCCTTCATGGCTTGGTTCTCGGATATATTGTTTAAGGTTTTGGAAAGGGTTGGGCAATTTTCTTTTTCAGGTGGGTTTTGGTAGGCTTGTGGGTAAGGTAGGATTTTTAGGTTCATTGGAGTTGGGTGGCCGAAAGAGGTAGCTATGGTTTGTAATATGCTTGGCTTTGGTAAGGGTGACATTTTTGGTTCTCAAAATCTCCTGTTGAAACCATCCATCCACCAAAGGTTTCGCCTTCCTTATAGACTCACACAACCTTCCAAACATAAAGGCACCCCAATCCACACAAATATTGTTCAAGATAATATCCATAATCAACAATTTTTCTTTTGACAACTTGTCACGGCAATGATACCGGGATTCTACACATTTATGAACAATATCCAATAACAATCCATAATCCTTCTTCAAATCTCTTTTGTTACCATTAACCTTCGGAGATAGCGGTGCGTTTGCATCGCGTACCTCGGCCCAAATGGCATTGACATCATGCACATGATTTTCTACCCTCAAATTCGATTCAACAAGATTAAACATCCTCCGAAAGTCATCGAGATTAATTTCTACATCAACACCTTTGATCATAGAAATAATTGAGCCATTTTCTATTCTAGCATTCATGTATAATTCGGTCACCTCATCTTTATAGAAACCAACATATCTAAAAGTGCAAAAATTTAACAACCCACAAGATTCGAGAGAGTTGATAATTTTTACCCCAATAGATTTGTCCTCCACTTGCTTATTGAAGTCGGTGACATCAAGAATCATCCCGCTAAGTACACGACTTGACTTCCTTGTTCCTCCGGTTGTGAATGACTCCATCTCCACTTGATTAGCCTCCATTTGAGTAGAAATAGAATTTAGGAATTTTTTGGTGCAAGATTGAGTGATTCGGCAGTGAGGTCCGAAAGAAGGATAGGAGGAATGGGTTTTTGGATTGTGAGGTTATTTGGGTAGGATTTTGGGTTTGGGTGATGGGTTTTTGTGTGTAGAAGGTTTTTTGTGTAGAGAAATTAGAATGGGTGTTAGAACATTGAGAGATTTTTGGATTCTTCTTGTGCTATGTTTCCGGCTGGCGAGAGAAAGAAGAAGAAGATTTTGTGTTCTTCTTTAATTCCACTTTCTACCCGTTAGGATTGAGGAAGAAGGGTGAGAAATTTCTCTTTTGCCCTCTAGTGGGTAGAGAGAGAGAGTATTGATCTCTTTGAGGATAAATTCGACCTTCCACATGATTTAAGTTTGCCAGCTCAGATTTATATACTCCATTTGTGAGTACATGGCGCCAAAAATTGTGCTTCAAATAACCGCCAACCTGGAGCAAATCAGATAAAAAAAATCTCGAAAATAATCTGTTAGACCAATAAATATACTCCAGATAAATATTATTATTTCAATTTCATATTTTAATAAAACTGATTTTCTGAAAAGAAACCTGATACAAATAAATTGATCAGACTAATATCTAATATCTGAAAAGAAATTTCAAGTTCCCAAAACAATTAAATCTTTTGACTTTCTAAAATTGGGCCTAACTTGTTTGACTTTTGAATCTCCAAAATGGGCAAGTATTCATCAAAATACATCTTTTCTTGTCATATAAACCCAATTGAAAAAAATTGTTCCCCCTAAATTGCATACTAATCTCAAATTAATCTAATTAAACACATTTAGCAAACAAATTACACAAATCAATTATGCTAAAACGTGATAAATTAAATAGACATACGTATCACATAAATAAATCGCAAATTTAGGTACGCAGATTTCGTAAGACAAAATTATAACACATAAATTTTACAAAAACATGTACACAAATAAACATATATTATACATACACATAAATTCAAATTAAAACACATAGATCACATAGATTACATGCAATACACACAGTACGTATCAAAAATTAACAAAAATTAAGAGTTAAGGAATTGCTTAGCTCATTTCGATCATTCCCATTTCATGCCTTAGAGTTGCAAAACGAGATTCACACAACGGATTTGTGAGAATGTCAGCAATTTGATTCTTCGTGGGAACATGATCGATTTTCAAATCTTTCTTTTCGACGTGGTCTCGGATAAAATGGTGTCAAACGTCGATATGCTTGGTTCGCGAATGAAGCACCGGATTTTGGGTTATGGCGATTGCACTTGTATTATCCAATAAGATGCTAACATTTTCGCACTTAATCCCATAGTCCAATAATTGTTGCTTCATCCACAAGATTTGTGCACAACAACTCCCAGCTGCAATATATTCGGCTTCGGCAGTGCTTGTAGCTATGGAGTTTTGCTTTTTTCTGAACCAAGAGACCAATCTTCCCCCTAAGAACTGGCATGTCCCTGAGGTACTTTTTCGGTCTATTTTACAACCTGCAAAATCTGCATCTGAATAACCAGTTAGAGTAAAATCTCCTTCTTTGGGATATCATAATCCCACAATGATTGTTCCTTTGAGATATCGAATTATCTTATTGGTTGCAATCAGATGACTCTCTTTGGGCTTTGATTGGAATCTTGCACATACGCCAACCGAGTAGGATATGTCCGGTCTGCTTGCGGTTAAGTATAGTAACGATCCAATCATCCCTCGATACATCGTTTGATCGACGTCTTTTCCTTCATCATCTTTATCCAATTTTTGAGATGTACTCATGGGAATTTTGACTGAGGATTTTCCATCTATGCCAAATTTCTTGATAAGATCTCTTGTGTACTTGGCTTGATTTATGAAAATTCCTTCTTCAAGTTGCTTGACTTGCAGTCCCAAAAAGTAATTTAATTCTCCCATCATACTCATCTCGAACCTGTTCTGCATGAGCTTAGAAAATTTCTCACATAAAGATTTATCAGTACTGCCAAAGATAATATCATCAACATAAATTTGTACTAATAAAATGTGATTATTTTCTTGAATTCTAAAGAGGGTTTTATCGACTAGACCTTTGGTGAATCCACAACTAATTAAGAACATTGACAAGGTGTCGTACCAAGCTCGCGGAGCTTGTTTTAACCCATACAATGCCTTCTTTAATTTGTAGACTTGATCACCAACGTCTTTTACCTCAAAACCAGGTGGTTGTTCGACGTAAACTTCTTCTTCAAGTAAGCCATTAAGAAATGCGCTCTTTACGTCCATTTGATACACAACGAAATTCTTGTGCGCTGCATATGCTAGGAATATCCGGATTGCTTCGAGTCGTGCGGCGGGGGCGAATATCTCATCAAAATCAATTCCTTCTTCTTGTGAATACCACTTCGCGACTAATCTTGCTTTATTCCTAACAATGACGCCGTCTTCGTTTGCTTTGTTCCTAAAAACCCATTTAGTGCCAATTACATTTTGGTGCGTTGGTCTTGGAACAAGTTTCCATACGTCGTTTCGCTTGAATTGATCTAATTCCTCTTGCATGGCATCTATCCAACTTGGATCGGCTAAAACTTCATCAATTTCTTTTGGTTCCAGTTGTGATAGAAAGCATGAGAACATTGCATCTTGTTGTTGGTTCCTAGTAGATGATCGTGTCTTCACTCCATCACTTGGATCTCCAATGACTAAGTCATGTGTGTGACTTCTTAGCCATTTTCGATTTGGTTGGAATTTTGTTGGATTCTCAGAGTTTCCTTCTTGATGTGATTCCACTTGTTGTGTATTAATGACGGTTGCATCTTCGGGTTCAACTACTGGAATTTCTTCTTGTGCAATTTCAGTTGTGCGTGATATTTCGGGGATCACATTTGATATTGCCTCAATTTGGTGATCACCCATATCAATTGATTCTTCTTGGTTGTCCCAAAAGAGGTAAGGTGAAAGTCTAGAGGGGGGGGGGGGGGGGTGAATAGACTTTCAATCTTTTTCGCACAGCACAACAATTGCTAAGCCAGAGATAAACCAAAACTCATAACTAGATTGTTAGAGTATGGTGCACAACGGAAATAAATAAACATAAAGTGTGTGTGAGATTGTGTGAGCAGTATATCTCGTGTAGAGCGAATATGTAAAGAGCGGTAAGTAAAGAAAGCAGTAAAGAACACAAGACAATTATAGTGGTTCGCGAGGTGGTGTAATCCTCCTACTCCACTTGCTCTTATCTCCAAGAGCAATTCACTATATCTACCACTCCTTGGTTCCAAGATACAATGAATTTCTGTGATCTAGTGCTTTGATCACAAAGCCCGCACTAATCACGCCCAGTGACACCACACTGCTGCTTCGGGTTTCACGTCGCCGCGCTACTATCCCAGGATTTCACGACTCCGCGTTATTTCCCCCCCCCCCCCCCCCCCCCCGTCTTCCACCCGGTAGAAACGTATCCCATGATCTGGTGCTTTGATCACCAAGCCCACACCAATCACGCCCAGTGCCACCGACACTGCTGCTTCGGATCTCACAGCTCCGTGTGACAATCCAGGATTTCACAGCTCCGTGCTACTTTCCTCCCTTCTCTTGTTTTGCTCCAAAACAAGTGTTGTCTTGATTCCAACTTCTGAGACTCTGTAGATGATCTTCAATGATGCACAGGTCTGTTTGATGAAGATAAACACTCTGGAATGATTTCTTTTGATAGCTCTGAGTGTTTTCTCTCTGTGTTTATATCAAGTAAAGCACTTGATATTTTTGCTCTGCTTTGCTCTGTTTAAGAACTCTCAAAATATTTCTCTTTTGAAGCTCTCTGAGTTCTTTTTCTTTTCTCACTTCTCATTTGAAGATTTTTGGTATGCTCTGTACCAAATGAGATTTTTTGCTCTATGCTCTTTTCAAGCTTAATTGCTCTATTCGATCTCCTTGATGAGTTTCAAATTTTTTGCTCTTGCTCTATTTCTCTTCACACTTCGCCGTTTTTCCCCATCTTCAAGTCTTCATATCTTCATCATTTTATAGCTGGTAATGAGAATATGTCCGTTGGAAAGAGACGCTCTCATTTTTGAAATCTTGTATCTTTTTGTCAGAGATCTTATCTTATCTTCTGCAAAAATGTCATAAAGGATAAGCTACCCGTTGTTAGAGCTTCATCTCCATGTAAATGAGCTCCCAAACTTCATCTGATATTCCTCTGGTTTAACGTTTGAGTGAGAATATCTGGGTCACAGTTTTGGTGTAGAATGGCTTCTCTGATCAGCTCTGAAGTGGTCTTTGTATCTTTGGGATTTAAAAATATTCATCAATTTAATCCCATACTAGTTAAACTAGTATTTTTCCCTGTGAGAATATTTTCACTGTAAGTTCATCTTCATCTTATTCATTCTCACGTCTGGGTGTTCTCAGACTTCAAACTGGCTTTGAACTTCCACCCAATTTAAATTTCTCCTTTGCAATTGACACCCAATTTCAATTGGCTTGTAATTGGCACCCAATTTGAATTTCTCCATTGTAATTGGCTACTAGTTAAACTAGTATTTTTCCCTGTGAGAATATTTTCACTGTAAGTTCATCTTCATCTTCTTCATTCTCACGTCTGGGTGTTCTCAGACTTCAAATTGGCTTTGAACTTCCACCCAATTTGAATTTCTCCTTTGTAATTGACACCCAATTTCAATTGGCTTGTAATTGGCACCCAATTTGAATTTCTCCATTGTAATTGGCTCCCAATTGACTTTGACTTGCAATTGGCTCCCAATCTGCTCCTGGTGCTTTCAATTGCTTCCCAATTTGAATTATTGACTTTGACTTCGAAATTGGCTCCCAGACTTCTCCTGGTATTGAATTTCATCTCAATTCAATTTGATCTCCATGTCTTCTTTGAATCGGTCCCCAACTTGAAATTGCATCCCATACTACAACCTCATTCAATTTGATCTCCATGTCTTCTTTGAATCGGTCCCCAACTTGAAATCGCATCCCATACTACAACCTCAATTGGCTCCCAATTTCAATTCTACATTGGCTCCCATCTTGAATTGATTCTCATGTGTAACTTGCTCCCCAATTTCAATTGATTTCAATTTCTCTGAAACTGGCTCCCAATTTCAATTGCTTCGAACTAGCTCCCAATTTCAATTGCTATGAAATCGGCTCCCAAGTGCGGCTCCCAATTTCGAAGCGCCAATTTCAATTGCTATGAAATCGGCTCCCAAGTGCGGCTCCCAATTTCAATTACTTCGAACTAGCTCCCAATTTCAATTGCTATGAAATCGGCTCCCAATTCCTTTGAATTGGCTCCCAAGTGCAATTGCATCTCAATTGCCACCCAAGTGAAATTGCTTCGAACTAGCTCCCAATTTCAATTGCTATGAAATCGGCTGCTTCGAACTAGCTCCCAATTTCAATTGCTATGAAATCGGCTCTCAATTCCTTTGAATTGGCTCCCAAGTGCAATTCCCAAAGCTTAAACTAGAGCCCAACTCCATCAGATTAATTTAATTTGGCTTCTCAAATTTTACATTGTAAAATTGTTGATGGTGAGTTTCAAACTTGAGCCATTTCGCATAATATATCAAGCATCATCCACTTCGTCATACAACTTTTGATTAAATCTCCAATCATATTTGATGTACTCCTTTCTTTCCATAGATGCTTGATCTCCAAGTCAATTTCATGCATTCTTCCAACATTAATTTTCTTCACGAAAATTCTTCTGGGATATCTTCTTTGAGTAGCATTGACGTGATTTCATATCATTCACCTTCTTCTTTAATTTGTCATTTTCTCCAGACAAATTCTTGATTTTAGGCTATATATCTTCTTCTTCTATTTTCATTCATCTTCCTCTGTTTTTCTCTTTTCATATTGTTAGGAATATATTGTAAATTTTGATGAGCCGAATGTATTTTTGAAAAATCAAGTAGTCCCCAATTTTATTCTATTTGAGTCAGTCCTAGTATACGGAGTATGGTGCACCTATATCATGCAACCCATGTACAAGTCTGGAAAATCATATTTTGATTTTCGATGTTAAGCGGGATTATAGCTTAACATAATTATGTTGCGGAGAAGTCACCAAGAACCATGCTAGAGGAGTTGGAAGAAATGCGTTTGAGCTAAGCCAAGTGATCCTTAGTTCGAATCTTAAGTGAAGCAATTTTTAAGCTTGCTTTGGAGACTAGCTTGGACCGTATGAGAGACTAACTCCACCGTATGAGAGACTAGCTTCACTGTATTGGAGACTACCTTGGATCGTATGGGAGACTAGCTTGGACCGTATAACCGTATGAGAGACTAGCTCAATGTATACGAAGACCGTATGGGAGACTAGCTTGGAACGTATAATCGTATGAGAGACTAGCCCGTATAATCGTATGGGAGACTAGCTTAGAGAAGTATGAGAGACTAGCTCAAAGTATACAAAAAG
Organism: Ipomoea nil; assembly: GCF_001879475.1. Lineage (NCBI taxonomy): Eukaryota > Viridiplantae > Streptophyta > Magnoliopsida > Solanales > Convolvulaceae > Ipomoea > Ipomoea nil. Next base: position 56,139 of record NW_017619353.1, read on the forward strand.
TATGAGAGACTAGCTCAAAGTATACAAAACTGTATGGAGACTAGCTTGAAATAGAGACTTGCTAGAATGGAGACTAGCCAAAGAGAGACTAGCTAATGGAGACTCTCTAAAGAGAGACTAGCTAGAATGGAGACTAGCCAAGGAGAGACTAGCTAAGGTAAATGCACAAGTCTCACAGAAGCCATGCACCATATGGAGAAACATACCAAGTATGGTGGACTAAGCTTGAAATTCGAAACAGAGTATCTCACCATGAACAACAATGAAGTTTTTACAGAAGTTCCAGTATAATATTTTACAAGGAACATGAAGGAGAAAATATCTGATATACATTTTCATTTGAACATCAAGTTTTTACGGTGGAACCAGAGACGCTCGAAGAAGGCTGATTTGCGGAGAAATAATTTTATACTCAAGCAAGAATCAGCAGTTAAATTATTTGATCAACTTGACATGTCAGAGCATTTATGAAGGAGAAGAAAATCAAGCACGCCGCGCCGAACTTATTCAAATTTTGGAGGCTACAAAATTCAAGACACGACAACGGGCAATTTATTCAAATCATCTGACAAAAAGGAGAAATGACATCTACCTACAATTGCAGATCAAATTGACAAAATTATCAGATCAACTACAATTCAAAATGGACGATCAAGATCGAAAGTTGATCAACGGGCAAATAGCTTTCTTTGGCTATAAAATGCCCAAGCAGACTTGAAGACAAATACGACTTGAACACGGCTGAAAATTGAGATATACAAGCAAGAGAAAAGCAAGCAATATTTATATCAGCCAAGAAGTCATATATTGAGCTATACACGATTAAATTCAAGCCTGAGTGAGAGAAAAATTTTATCTCTTTGTAGAATTCTCTACTGAGTGTAGAAAGAGGGCGGAGTAACTAGAGAGAGTGAAAAACCCTGGTTGAGTGTAGCTTTGTGCGTAACACTCAGTGTAAAGGGCAGAGTAACAAGAGGAGCTTGTGAAAACCCTGTGAGAGCGTAGCTTTGTGCGTAGTTCTCGTGGTGTAGGAGTACAGCTTGGTGCGAAGTACTCGGGGAGGCGGAGTAACAAGAGGAGCTTGCGAAAAACCTTGGAGGAGTGTAGCTTTGTGCGAAGCACTCGGAGAAGTGTCGTTGGACACTTATTCACTATTATATCTGGGTGATCGAAGAATAGTGAATTTCCTCCTTGAAGTGAAAGGAGAAGAGTGGACTAGGAGGATTACACCACCTCTGAACCACTATAAATCTCTCTCTCTATTTACTTACTGCTCATATATTTTGTGCATGCTTATTCTAACTGCGAACTAACCCGATTACGATTTATCGCTTATCTTTATATGTCTGGGTTTGATAGTTCCCACGTTTGCATGCAAGCCAAACTTTACGTACATCATCCTTGAACCGTATCAAGTGTTTCTAACGTGTTGCATGTTTAGAATATCTTTTTGAGCACCGCACTTATAAGCATAACACTTTACCGCTACTTATTCCGCTGCACACTCTAAGTTGTTTATCTTGTTAATGCTTGTTACTTAGAGTTGAAATTATCAAAGTGTTATTTGCCTTGTGTGTTTTCGAAGAAAGTTGAAAAAGTTAGAGAAGTCTATTCACCCCCCCCCCCCCTCTAGACTTCTCGCCACCCTTTCGGGACCAACAAGTGGTATCAGAGCGGTTGTCTATTTGAGTCAATTTTGACTGCTAGATAGATCTCAAAATCTTCAAGATGAAGAGAGATATGGCTCTTGCTCAAAATTTGCTTTTCTCACTTGATAAATTTGATGATTGGAAAATACGTATGCAGGTGCACTTATCTGCTTTAAATGACGAAATGTGGGAAGTCATCGCAAAAGGTCCTATCCAAATTATGGAAGTTAACACTGCCGCCGCACTAACTCCTAATGCTCCACGATATATTCCAAAGCCAAAAATGGAGTGGACAAAGGAAGATAGAGGGCGAAATAATTTGGACAACATTGCCAAAGATATTTTGTTCAAAGCGGTCGATGACACCATATTCCCAAAGATTCGAAAGTGCACCACAGCAAAAGAAATATGGGATACTCTCATTAGTATCGGTGAAGGCGATGAACAAGAAAAAGACAACAAACTAACCATTGCCATGAAGAGGTTCGAAGATTTTAAAATGCTACCGAACGAAAGCATCACCGACATGGAAGCTTGATTGATCAAAATTCTTGGAGAAATCACGGATCTGGGAAAGACCATTACCCAGAAAGAAATATCGCTCAAAGTGTTACGCGGACTACCTACAAATTGGGATATGAAGGTGACCGCAATGCGCGATCATAGAGATCTAAGGACATTATCTACGGATAAACTCTTTAGTGATCTTAAGGCGTATGAGTTCGAAATGAAGACACGAGTCAAGGAAGAACATGATGAACGAACATCCGCATTGATGGCCGAACAACCCTCAACATCAATGTCAGTAACAAATAATGATTTTTTATCTGACGAACAATTTTCTCTATTTGTTAGGAAATTCAAGAGGTTCATGCGAAAGAACAAAGGATCACCACAAGGAAATTTCTTTCGAGAAAATAGAAGATCAAGAAGGGAACCGGTCGAAGATAACACAAACGTGTGTTACAATTGTAGAAAGCCTGGACATTTTATGGCTGAATGTCCACACCCCAAGGCGGACAAAAATTCGAATACTTCTCCACAAGTGGAATACAAATCCAAAGACAAGAAATTCAAAAAGGGCAAACGGAAGGCACTAATAAGCAATCCGTTAGAAGCAAGTGAATCCGAAGAATCGTCTAGTGACGAGAGTGATTCATCACAAGAAGATACGGCGCTACTATGCCTAGTGGGCAAGACATCCGAACATGAAGAATGTTATATGGCGCGTGAAATCGACGAAGAGGTATCTTCTAGCTCTTTTAGTTCTTTTAGTTCAGATGACACTTCTTTCCAGACTCAAGAATCATTTCAAAGTCTTATGGAAGATTGTCAAAAAGTCATGGCCACTCATACTCAAATCAAAGAGCGCAATAATACGTTAATTCTTGAAAAGGAAGAAATGTCACAAAAATTGCAAAATGCTCTAAATGAAATGAGTAACTTGAAAGCCGAAAATGTTCGACTTCAAGAAGAGTGCAAAGCTAGAGAGGTTCGAGAACATAACCTTCGGGAAGTAATCGCATCATTTACAAATTCATCCAAAATAATGGATAAAATGGTAAACATGCAGAAACCCGCTGGAGATAAAGCCGGACTAGGCTACGATCCATCATGTTCTCAAACCCCTGTGAAACTGACTAATTCTACTACTACTTTAATTAATAAAGTTCCAGTGGTAAAATTTGTGAAAAGTCAGTATAGCACAATGAGACAAGGAGTTGCTAAACAAATAAATGCCAAGAAAAATGTTGCAAAGCCGAATCAAAAACTTAATATCTCGGATTGGCAACAAAATTTTAAAAGGCAAAAATTTGTATCTCCAAAGAGAACCAACGAGTCTAGTGCAACAAAACCTCATAGGAATATGGGAAGAATTCCGAGAATTGGGGCTGGGAGATTATATCCCTCAGAGCAAGATTGGTCGCTTGATGACAAACCATGGACCAAGTCCAGATTTGCTCTTTTTCATAAAATCAAGCAACTATCTGCTTCCTAACCCGCACCAAAGCATTATTCGCAAGTGCGTTATGATTATAGAGTTTTTAATGGTTACAAATCACCTACTCTTGGATCAGTGGGATCTAGGTGGATTTCGATGCCAAAGATTACTAACACAAAAGGACCCAATCAAGCATGGGTACCTAAAAATAATTAATCTTTCTTGCAGGAAATTTGGTATTTCGATAGCGGTTGCTCTCGACATATGACCGGCAATAAAGCTAGTCTAGTTGAGTTCAAAAGTATCGAAGGACCAAAAGTTGTGTTTGGTGGAAACGATCGATATGGAATGACAAAAGGAACCGGCGCAATTGTGAAAAATGGTCTACGAATTGATGACGTATCTTATGTCGAAGGATTAAAATTTAACTTGTTTAGTACAAGTCAATTTTGCGACAAAGGATATCTCGTAGAATTTTACAAAGGCAAATGTCAAGTCAAGGACGAATCTACAAACGAAGTTGTACTCGACGGATCAAGAAAGAAAAACATGTATGTTGTAGATTGGAGTACAACGAAGGAATCCGTATGCTTGATGGCAAATAATTCGAATGAAGTTTGTTGGGAATGGCACAGAAGGCTAAATCATTTGAATTTCAAAACCATCAACAAGCTTGCAAGAAACAATATAGTCGAAGGACTACCCAACATTGTGTTCAAGAAAAATCAAATTTGTGATGCATGCCAGAAAGGAAAACAAATCAAAGCATCATTCAAAGTCAAAGCTCAAGAGTCAACATCAAGACCCTTAAGTCTACTGCACATGGATTTATTTGGTCCAGTAGACCCAGTAAGTATAAGTGGTAAGAAATATACTTTGGTTGTTGTTGATGATTTTTCTAGGTACACATGGACAATATTCATCAAGAAAAAGGATGAAGTCTTATCAAAGTTGCCAGAGCTATTGAAGCTACTGCAAGTCGAAAAAGACATGAAGATTGCAACAATACGAACCGATCGAGGAACAGAGTTCGTGAACAGAGTGATTCAATCTTACTGCAATTCACAAGGAATTTTACATCAATTATCTGCCGCACGAACGCCGCAACAAAATGGTGTAGCTGAAAGAAGAAATCGAACACTCAAGGAAGCCGCATGAGTCATGATAACGGCCGCCGGACTACCAAAAAGATTTTGGGCAGAAGCAATTAACACGGCGTGCTATACTCAAAATCGCAGTCTAATCCACAAGTCTTATAACAAAACACCTTATGAATTATGGAAAGGGAGAAAACCCAATCTCACCTATTTTCATACATTTGGTTATAAATGTTTTGTACTTGTTAATGGAAAGTCTCAATTAAAGACTTTTGACGAGCGAGCGGACGAAGGAATATTCTTGGGATATTCATCTACCAGCAAGGCATATAGAATATTCAACAAATCAACAATGGTGGTAGAAGAATCAATTCATGTTGTGTTCGACGAGAATCACGACAAAAATGGCAAAAATGGTGAAGGTAATTGTGATTTGAATAATTCTAATGAGTTGTTCGAAGATGATGTGTTGCAGGAAGTAGAAGAATCAAGTGACATGGGTATTCACCAATTTGAGGCAATATGCAATGAGGAACCCGAAATGTCACGCATGCCTGTTGCACCCGAAATTGCACAAGAAGAAATTCCAGTAGTTGAAACCGAAGAAGCATCCGTCAATAATACACAACAAGTGGAATCACATCAAGAAGGAAACTCTGAGAATCCAACAAATTTCCAACTAAATCGAAAATGGCTAAGAAGTCACACACATGACTTAGTCATTGGAAATCCAAGTGACGGAGTGAAAACGCGATCATCTACTAGGAACCAACAACAAGATGCAATGTTCTCATGCTTTCTATCACAACTGGAACCAAAAGAAATTGATGAAGCTTTAGCCGATCCAAGTTGGATAGATGCCATGCAAGAGGAATTAGATCAATTCAAGCACAACGACATATGGAAACTTGTTCCAAGACCAATGCACCAAAATGTAATTGGCACTAAATGGGTCTTTAGGAACAAAGCAAACGAAGACGGCGTCATTGTTAGGAATAAAGCAAGATTAGTCGCGAAGGGGTATTCACAAGAAGAAGGAATTGATTTTGATGAGACATTCGCCCCCATCGCACGACTCGAAGCAATCCGGATATTCCTAGCATATGCAGCGCACAAGAATTTCGTGGTATATCAAATGGACGTAAAGAGCGCATTTCTTAATGGCTTACTTGAAGAAGAAGTTTACGTCGAACAACCACCCGGTTTTGAGGTAAAAGACATTGGTGATCAAGTCTACAAATTAAAGAAGGCATTGTATGGGTTAAAACAAGCTCCGCGAGCTTGGTACGACACCTTGTCGATGTTCTTAATTAGTTGTGGATTCACCAAAGGTCTAGTCGATAAAACCCTCTTTAGAATTCAAGAAAATAATCACATTTTATTAGTACAAATTTATGTTGATGATATTATCTTTGGAAGTACTGAAAAATCTTTATGTGAGAAATTTTCTAAGCTCATGCAGAACAGGTTCGAGATGAGTATGATGGGAGAATTAAATTACTTTTTGGGACTGCAAGTCAAGCAACTTGAAGAAGGAATTTTCATAAATCAAGCCAAGTACACAAGAGATCTTATCAAGAAATTTGGCATAGATGGAAAATCCTCAGTCAAAATTCCCATGAGTACATCTCAAAAGTTGGATAAAGATGATGAAGGAAAAGACGTCGATCAAACGATGTATCGAGGGATGATTGGATCGTTACTATACTTAACCGCGAGCAGACCAGACATATCCTACTCGGTTGGGGTATGTGCAAGATTCCAATCAAAACCCAAAGAAAGTCATCTAATTGCAACCAAGAATATAATCCGATATCTCAAAGGAACAATCAATGTGGGATTATGGTATCCCAAAGAAGGAGATTTTACACTAACGGGGTATTCAGATGCAGATTTTGCAGGTTGTAAAATAGACTGAAAAATTACCTCAGGGACATGCCAGCTCTTAGGGGGAAGATTGGTCTCTTGGTTCAGCAAAAAGCAAAACTCCATAGCTACGAGCACTGCAGAAGCCGAATATATTGCAGCTGGGAGTTGTTGTGCACAAATCTTGTGGATGAAGCAACAATTATTGGACTTTGGGATTAAGTGTGAAAATGTTAGCATTTTATGCGATAATACAAGTGCAATCGCCATAACCCAAAATCCAGTGCTTCATTCGCGAACCAAGCATATTGATGTTCGACACCATTTTATCCGCGATCACGTCGAAAAGAAGGATTTGACAATTGATCATATTCCCACGGAGAATCAAATTGCCGATATTCTCCCAAAGCCGTTGTGTGAATCTCGTTTTGCTACTCTAAGGCATGAAATGGGAATGATCGAAATGAGCTAAGCAATTCCTTAACTCTTAATTGTTGTTAATTTTTGATACGTACTGTGTGTATTGCATGTAATCTATGTGACCTATGTGTTTTAATTTGAATTGGTATGTACGTATGATATATGTTTAATTGTGTACATGTTTTCGTAAAATTTGTATGTACCTAAATGTGTTATAATTTTATCTTACGAAAACTGCGTACCTAAATTTGCGATTTACTTATGTATTTCGTACAATTATTTATTTTGTCACATTAATTCGTGTAATTTATGTGTCTAATTTGCTTATTTGATAATTTGAGGTGAGTATGCAACTTAGGGGGAACACACCAAGAGATGACTTTGCACACTCTTTGCCAATTCCAACCGCACCCGTGCAACATGAACCCTTGTTCAATGCACAAGCCTTGAGAGAAGAAATTGTTGGAGATGTTAAGGCAATTGTACAAGACTCTACGGGTGGATTGAGAACAAAGATGGAGGCAATGGACACAAAACTTGATGATTATCACAAGGAGATGGTGGATCGTGCTCAACAATTGTTTAATAGGCAAGGCCTATTAAAAACCGAAATTGGCACGGCCAAAGATGAATTGAAGAAAGATGTGATGAAGTTGTTCAATGAAATGGCAAAGCATGGGTCCGATACTACGTCGAGGCTCAAACTTTTGGAACAACAAGTGTAAGGTTTGCTAACTCCATCGCGTATTCACATGGATCTTCTAGAGGGAGTGCGTGACAAGCAAGATTCTTCCACCAAGAGCTTTCAACGATTCATAGATGCTGCCGAAAAGGGGGAAGGATTGGCACGTCATTTTGTGCCACAAGCTTATGCGTACACACAACCAAGAGCTCAAAGAGGACCAATAGTTGAACTAATTCGACCAACACCACCAAGAGCTCCAAGCCGTGTAAGTATGGTTGATTACTTTAAAGAAACTCGTCCTAGCTCGAGTTCTACTTCTCATGATGTGTTGCCACCAAGGCCGATTGCTCCAATGCCACAAATGCCGAAGCCAATTGCAACAAGGATACAAAAATTGCAAGAGCTTCAAACGGAGTTCGGAAACCGAAGTGACCAAATGAGTGATGGCCGAACACTTGACAAATGCATCTTTTGGCATGAAGCCGGAGTGTTGAAAGGAGATAATATAAGAGAGGCTTATGGCAACTACATCACCGGGCAAGTGACCGCACCGTATCAACACAAAGGGCTAGAAAAGGACTTCAAGAAGCTAAGAGAGTTCATCAATGCGAAGTTGAAAGGGAGGTAACAAGTTTGATTGACAAATCAATTTTTGGTGTATAATTTATTTTAGCTAGCACATTTGTTTTGACATCCTATATATGCTAAGCTAAAATGGGTTGAAATTGCATGATATTAATTCGTACCATACTAAGTGAGTCTTAGTTAATTTATTTATTTTGTGTTTATGTCACAAGATTTTAAATTGGACTTAGGAATTACATGTGAGGCGTACAATTGAGAAAATAAAATTGAAAGGGGGAAGAAAAATTAAAAGATAAAAATCAATACGCAACCCCGCGTTATAGTCTCAATATACGTTTAGGATTGTCCAACATTAAAATCTCTAAGTCACAATTTTTGTTAAACCCGTCAATTGGCTAGTCGAAATAAAATTGATTAAAAAGAAATTATTTTTCAAAATTGACAAAGCCAAAATGACATGGGTATAAGTTTCGGCATCATCAAAAAGGGGGAAATTGTTAGGAATATATTGTAAATTTTGATGAGCCGAATGTATTTTTGAAAAATCAAGTAGTCCCCAATTTTATTCTATTTGAGTCAGTCCTAGTCTACGGAGTATGGTTCACCTATATCATGCAACCCATGTACAAGTCTGGAAAATCATATTTTGATTTTCGTTGTTAAGCGGGATTATAGCTTAACATAATTATGTTGCGGAGAAGTCACCAAGAACCATGCTAGAGGAGTTGAAAGAAACGTGTTTGAGCTAAGCCAAGTGATCTTTAGTTTGAATCTCAAGTGATGCAATTTTTAAGCTTGCTTTGGAGACTAGCTTGGACCGTATGAGAGACTAACTCCACCTTATGAGAGACTAGCTTCACTGTATTGGAGACTAGCTTGGACCATATAACCGTATGAGAGACTAGCTCAATGTATACGAAGACCGTATGGGAGACTAGCTAGGACCGTATAATTGTATGGGAGAATAGCTTGGAGAAGTATGAGAGACTAGCTCAAAGTATACAAAACTGTATGGAGACTAGCTAAAATAGAGACTAGCTAGAATGGAGACAGGCTAAGGAGAGACTAGCCAAAGAGAGACTAGCTAATGGAGACTAGTTAAGGCAAATGCACAAGTCTCACAGAAGCCATGCACCATATGGAGAAACATACCAAGTATGGTGGACTAAGCTTGAAATTCGAAACAGAGCATCTCACCATGAACAACAATGAAGTTTTTACAGAAGTTCCAGTATAATATTTTACAAGGAACATGAAGGAGAAAATATCTGATATATATTTTCATTTGAACATCAAGTTTTTACGGTGGAACCGGAGACGCTCGAAGAAGGCTGATTTGCGGAGAAATAATTTTATACTCAAGCAAGAATCAGCAGTTAAATTATTTGATCAACTTGACATGTCAGAGCATTTATGAAGGAGAAGAAAATCAAGCACGCCGCGCCGAACTTATTCAAATTTTGGACGCTACAAAATTCAAGACACAGCAACGGGCAATTTATTCAAATCATCTGACAAAAAGGAGAAATGACATCTACCTACAATTGTAGATCAAGTTGACAAAATTATCAGATCAACTACAATTCAAAATGGACGATCAAGATCGAAAGTTGATCAACGGGCAAATAGCTTTCTTTGGCTATAAAATGCCCAAGCAGACTTGAAGACAAACACGACTTGAACACGGCTGAAAATTGAGATATACAAGCAAGAGAAAAGCAAGCAATATTTATATCAGCCAAGAAGTCATATATTGAGCTATACACGATTAAATTCAAGTCTGAGTGAGAGAAAAATTTTATCTCTTTGTAGAATTCTCTACTGAGTGTAGAAAGAGGGCGGAGTAACTAGAGAGAGTGAAAAACCCTGGTTGAGTGTAGCTTTGTGCGTAACACTCAGTGTAAAGGGCAGAGTAACAAGAGGAGCTTGTGAAAGCCCTGTGAGAGCTTAGCTTTGTGCGTAGTTCTCGTGGTGTAGGAGTACAGCTTGGTGCGAAGTACTCGGGGAGGCGGAGTAACAAGAGGAGCTTGCGAAAAACCTTGGAGGAGTGTAGCTTTGTGCGAAGCACTCGGAGAAGTGTCGTTGGACACTTATTCACTATTGTATCTGGGTGATCGAAGAATAGTGAATTTCCTCCTTGAAGTGAAAGGAGAAGAGTAGACTAGGAGGATTACACCACCTCTGAACCACTATAAATCTCTCTCTCTATTTACTTACTGCTCATATATTTTGTGCATGCTTATTCTAACTGCGAACTAACCCGATTACGATTTATCGCTTATCTTTATATGTCTGGGTTTGATAGTTCCCACGTTTGCATGCAAGCCAAACTTTACGTACATCATCCTTGAACCATATCAAGTGTTTCTAACGTGTTGCATGTTTAGAATATCTTTTTGAGCACCGCACTTATAAGCATAACACTTTACCGCTACTTATTCCGCTGCACACTCTAAGTTGTTTATCTTGTTAATGCTTGTTACTTAGAGTTGAAATTATCAAAGTGTTATTTGCCTTGTGTGTTTTCGAAGAAAGTTGAAAAAGTTAGAGAAGTCTATTCACCCCCCCTCTAGACTTCTCGCCACCCTTTCGGGACCAACACATATCATACAAATTCTTGATTTTAGGCTTTATATCTTGACCTGATTTCATATCATTCATCTTCTTCTTACACTTTATTCCTAACAATTTCCCCCCTTTTGATAATGCCAAAACCTATACTCAGTCATTGGCTTTAAGTCTTTGAAAAATAATCTTTTTGCTCAATTTTATTTGACAAAGCCAAGATGAGTTTAACAGATGGTTTTCTAGACACAATCAAAAGAAACTTGTGAATTAAATTTTTAGACAAGCTCCTAAACGCATCTTGAATTATTTTTTTTTATTTTGATCATCATCAATTTTTAATTTTGTCGTGCGTTTGACATATTTCTTGTCTTTTAATTCACGAAAGTCTAATTACATTAAACAAATAAAATTAAAGACTCAAAATAGACCATGGGAAATATTTATTGTTATATTTCGAATTTATAGAGAAAAATGCAACAGAGGTTCAAAAATAGAGAAAATATCAGCTTAAGAGAATTTTCAGATTACCTTCTGGGTTTCTTCACACCAGAGTCTTTCTTCAAAATTTCCTTGACATGTTCTCTGAGCTTGAAGAAATCATCTTTGAGCTTTGCATTCTGAAATTTCTTTGTAAGCTGTCTGGCCATGTAATGTCCATAAGCTTCTTTGATATTGTTGCCCGGAAGAACTCCGTTTTCCAACCATAAGACACATTCTTCGAAGCTTCTTTCTTCTCCAAGATTCATGCCCATATTTCCGGTGAAATCTCTTAGTTCATACCACATCTCGGTTCTTTTCCTTTTGCCTTCTTCTTCTTTATTCTTTTCCGAGATCCATTGGGCTTGATCGGCTGCAGGCCATTTCTTGATCATGCTTGGTAGATTTTCCTTAGTCCATATTGTTGTCTGAGTGGCGGTACCCTTAGAGAATTCAAACTAGCCACGTTCAGCAACGTTCGATGTACTCGAACCAAGACTAGGATACGCGAACTGAGAAAAACCAATCTGAGATGGTCCTTGTGAGGATTGTCCGCGGCTTCGGCCTTTACCTTGAGTAGACACTACTCGCTCTTGTTGACTTCCAAGAATAAATTCTTGTTGTTGCAAAGCCATGTGACTGAGAATTTCTTCCCCCCTTTTGGCGTTATCAACCAAAAATGCAAGGGTCTTGAAATCTCGGTCTTGATTTGCTTTCACAGTTTCAACACTGTTGTGTGTTTCAATGGAAACGGTTTGCACGTTGTCAAGCTTGTTTGTTGTAACTGCGAGTTCAGCTTCAAGTTTGTTGATTCGGCTTTCTTGATCTTGAATCGCTTTGATCTGTCTCAAGTGACGTTCGTTGTTAATCTTTTCAGCTGCTTCTTGTTCCTTCTTCATGAGCTGAATCACTTCAAGTAAGCCTTTTGTCAATTCTCCTTTCAAGATTCTTTCTGCTTTGTCAATCTGGGTCTTCAAAATATTTTGATGCTCCATTAATTCCTTTAGATTGACTCGTGTATCCGTGTGTTGTTGATCTAGCTTTTGGTTTTGTTCAACCAATTTTTCTCCAATTGTTTGACAAACAACATCACTGGATTCGGCCACTTTGGCAAATAAGGATGAAAATATGCCATTATCTTGATCATTCATCTGCACAAAGTTTTGAGTGGATCCAAATGGACTTCTATTCGGATCTGTGAGAACAACTGTATCAATAAGTTACATTCCTTCTTCTTCAGGTGATTCGGCTTCTTGGTTTAGATCACCAACCTGTTCTTCTAGGACTTCTGTTCTCGTGTAATTATCTGCAAATAATTCTTCATTTTCTAGAACAGGGTCCATGGTAGGCATGGTAGACTCGGTATGGTGTACCGGCAATACACTGGATAAATCCTCTGTGTTTTGCAGTCTACTCTTAGTAGCAACTTCTACTGCAACTTCCACTGGTATATCTCTTCTTCTTTCTTCTGACACTTCTCGTATTTCTTCTCGTACTGACACTTCTCCTCTTAATTCTTTTCTTCTTTTATCCCTTTTGTAGCCATAATATATAAAAAAAATTTAATTCCTTTTTATTCATATATTTTTGTGTGTCTTTTTGGCTACGAAACTTTTGATCTTTTTTATATACGTAGGGATTTTTCATTTTGTAGGAGAGAGAGACAGAGAGAAAATAGAGATAGACAAAACCAGTAGCAAAAACATCCATAAAATTTTATTTATCTCCTTCTTACAGAGAAGGAGAGAGAGAGAGAGAGATAGCATAACATTTCTTCAATAGGCAGAAAAGCCCGTACTCATACAGTCTTCTGAGTCATAGCCTCCTGGTGGTGAAGGAGCATATCCCGGTCCTGAGTCACCACTGGACTCCCTTTCCTCGAACATCGACCCGTTTGAGCTTGAAGATGAATAGGTTTGATTAAAAAACCTAGTAAAGTCCACTCGAGGACGGATGAACGGGTTGAGTGGCATCTGCTGAGGAGGCGGTGGAGGAGCAGGGATTTCTTGTGGCAGCGGTGCAAGAACTGGGAGACTTGGTGGAAACTTCGGGAGAGGCTCTGGTGGAGGAGGAGGTTGATAGAGCCCATCAAAACCGAAACCGGGAGGAGGTAGAACTGGTCCAAAAGTCAGTTGTTTTAAATACTGGAGATATTCTGAATTGCTCATATTCAGAATTTCAGCATATATGTCAGGTTGAACAACCGGAGAGAACTTCATGAATGGAGGCTCAGACCCTTCCACTCGGTCTTGTTCTGCCAATGGTTTCTTGGCACCATCATCTTCTTCATAGGTAAAGCCCGGTTCACGCGGTGGTGATTCTGCAACTGCTTGAATTTGTGGCGACTCCTTCTCTTGCTCCCTTTCATCAGATATTAACACCAGAGGGTTGCTTGGTGTTTCTCCTGCCATTTTTCGTCTGTCCGTGCGTGTTGCCCTTCGGGGTTGTTTGAGAACTTTCTCCCAGGTTCTCTGACTTTGCTTCCTTATCTCGTTTTCCTAAGACTCGCTGGACACCATCTTGCACCTGCAAAAAAATCAAACAACAAAATCTTCCACAACAGGTATGTCTCAGCTGTCTCCCAATATATAGGGCGGTCAGGAGTGTAATCGGTTCACTTGCCGATGGAGAGTTAATTTTTCTTGCCGTCGTTTAGAGTTTACGGATGTGATGGATAGCGGCAAGACTTCTCATTGGCTAAGATTGCGGTGGATCGGAAGAGATTTGATGGGCAACGGTTTAGAGGGGAGAGTTTAATGAGGGGTTAGGTTTTAATTGCTCTGTGGGAGATGATTGATATTATTAAGCTGAGAGAAGGTATGGGGTGCCGATTTGAGAGAGGGGGTAAAACTTGTTTGGAAAGATTTGATCTAGGAGAGGATTATGGGGGTGGGGGGGGGGTTAGGTTGGGTGGAGGTTTAGAAAGGGTAGGAGTTTATGGGTGGAGGTTTGATACCCAATTAAACTCTAAATTTTCCTCCTTTATCTCCTGATTTCCTTCTCAAATTCGTGTACCACAAACATAATAACACTCAACCATCTCGTTAGTAGCAAAAATTACTCCACAAATAATTAATCACACATACCAATTATATTAAACTTTTACACTGTAATTTCCAATCAAAAATTAAACACATTTTGGAAACTAACAAAATTAACACACATATTCCTAAATTATAATTAGAAACAACTTTATATAAAAAGCACATCAGATTCCAAAAAAAATTTAGAAACTAATAAAAATATTAACTTCTTGATTTCTAAAACATTTTATAGCAAATTATATCACATATACTGCATATATACGAAACACATGTACAATTAACACTTTAAGTCACATTTTTGCACATAACACATATATTAAATAAACACGGTAAATCATTTTTAGAGCAAATTGTTCATGCAAACAAGTTAGTTAATTTACAGAAACAGAACACATACTCAAAAACTGATTAACACATTAAAACATGCAATTTTAAACAAAACATCAAATAAATCACGAATTGCAAATTTTATCAAATTAATTTGCATGGCATATGATCTCACTTTAAATAACACATGCAAATGCACAAATAAGATCCTAACACATATTGCAATTTTATCATATAAAAATTTCGAATAAAAACATGCATATAAACACATAAAACAATTTATTCATATAGAACAATTTATTTTGAGCACAAGTATCAATTTAAATAGAGAGATTAAGTCCAGTGATACTTAGCTCATTTCGATCATTCCCAACTCGTGCATTAAGGTAGAAAATCTCGTTTCGCATAAAGGTTTCGTGAGAATATCAGCAACTTGGTTTTCCGTAGGGATATATTCGATCTTCAGATTTTTCTTTTCAACGTGATCCCTTATAAAATGATGTTGAATGTCGACACGTTTGGTTCTTGAGTGAAGCACCTGATTGTGAGTGATAGCGATTGCACTAGTATTATCACAATAAATACTAACGTCATCACAATTAACTCCGTAATCCTTCAATTGTTGCTTCATCCACAAAATTTGCGCACAACAACTCCCTGCAGCAATATATTCGGCCTCGGCGGTACTAGTTGCAATGGAATTTTGCTTTTTGCTGAACCAAGAAACAAGCCTTCCCCCCAAGAACTGGCATGTCCCGGAAGTGTTTTTTCTGTCTATTTTGCAACCTGCAAAATCCGCATCTGATTGTGCCTTTCAAATATCGTATGATCTTCTTTGTTGCGGTTAGGTGGCTTTCTTTTGGATTTGCTTGGAATCTTGCACACACGCCCACAGCATAAGAAATGTCCGGCCTGCTTGCAGTAAGATATAGAAGTGAACAAATCATTCCTCTATATTTTGTTTGATCGACATCCTTTCCATCTTCATCTTTGTGTAGCCTTATTGATGTGCTCATTGGAATTTTGATCGATGATTTTCCATCAAGGCCAAACTTCTTTATCAAGTCGCGAGTGTACTTTGCTTGATTGATGAATACTCCTTCTTTCAGTTGTTTGACTTGTAAGCCCAAGAAGTAATTCAATTCACCCATCATACTCATTTCGAATTTATTCTGCATAAGCTTCGAAAATTTCTCACACAAAGAATTGTTAGTGCTTCCAAAAATAATATCATCAACATATATTTGCACTAATAAAATATGATCACCATCTTGAATTCTAAATAGAGTTTTGTCAACAAGGCCTTTGGTGAATCCACAGCTTATCAAGAACATTGACAAAGTATCATACCAAGCTCTAGGTGCTTGTTTCAACCCATACAATGCATTTTTAAGTTTGTAGACTTTATCACCTTCACCTTTTACCTCAAAACCTGGGGGTTGTTCGACATAAACTTCTTCTTCGAGTAGACCATTCAAGAATGCGCTTTTCACGTCCATTTGATAAACGATGAAATCTTTGTGTGCGGCGTAGGCTAGGAAAATTCCGATTGCTTCAAGTCGAGCTACCGGTGCAAAAGTTTCATCAAAATCTATTCATTCTTCTTGAGAGTATCCTTTTGCAATGAGCCTTGCTTTATTCCTAACAATCACGCCTTCTTCGTTTGCTTTGTTCCGGAAGACCCATTTGGTTCCTACAACATTGTGGTTCACCGGTCTTGGAACAAGTTCCCAAACATCATTTCTTTTGAATTGATCGAGCTCCTCTTGCATAACATTTATCCAATCCGGATCATTGAGAGCTTCGTCAATTTCTTTTGGTTAAATCTGAGATAGATAACACGTGAACAATGCTTCCTTGGTAGATGATCTTGTTTTCATGCCTTCATGAATATTCCCAATAATTAATTATGGAGGGTGATTTTTGAGCCATCTTAAATCTGGTTCAAATGGGTGCATGGTACTGGGTGGATCCATTTGTTGTGTACTGGGAGAGTTGGTTCGAATTTCCACATTTAACTTGATCACAAATTGGATCACCAACTTGTACTGCATCCTCATTATCACGTGAGGCATCACTCCCAAAATTATTATTAAAAGAATTTCCAACTTCTTCTAGATGAGGGATGGGATTTTCTAGAGAATTAATTTCCAACTCATCCATTCCCTGCAAAACATCATCTTCACACGTATCATTAGTATCACAAAAATCAATATGACACTTGTTACCATTTTGTGCAGTTTCTTCGTCCAGTGCATCATTTTTGATCTGTGATTTTTCATCAAATACCACGTGTATGGATTCTTCAACCACCATTGATCTTTTATTCAAAACTTTGAACGCCTTGCTGGTAGTCGAATATCCTAGAAAAATTCCTTCATCTGCACGCTCATCAAAAGCTTTTAGATGCAATTTATCATTAATATGAATAAAACATTTGCATCCAAAAATATGAAAATAACCAATATTTGGTTTTCTCCCTTTATATAGCTCATATGGCGTCTTCTTGTACTGCTTATGGATCATGCTTCGATTTTGCGTGTAACAAGCAGTGTTGATAGCTTCCGCCCAATATCGTTTCGGGAGACCGGCAGCACTAATCATCACTCATGCGGCTTCTTTGAGCGTCCGGTTTCTTCTTTCGGCAACACCGTTTTGTTGCGATGTTCTTGCGGCAGATAATTGATGAGAAATTCCATGTGAATTGCAAAAAGCTTGTATAACTCCATTCACGAACTCGGTTTCGCGATCCGTTCGTATTTTTGATATTTTCAATTCTTTCTCATTTTGTAGTTGCTTCAACAGCTTTGGTAGAACTTGCTCAACTTCATTTTTCTTCTTGAGAAACATGGTCCAAGTGTACCTGGATAAATCATCAACAACAACCGGTCCAAATAAGTCCATATGTAGTAAGCTTAGCGGTCTTGACGTTGACTCGTGTGTCTTTGATTTGAATGATGATTTGATTTGCTTTCCGCGTTGGCATGCATCACACACTTGGTCCTTCTTGAAGATAATATCTGGCAAGCCTTCTACTAGATTTTTCTTTGCAAGCTGATTGATGATCTTGAAGTTTAAGTGGTTGAGCTTTCTATGCCATTCCCAATTAGCTTCATTTGAATTTCTGGCCATTAAGCACACTGGATCTTTGCTTGTGCTCCAATCAATAATATACATGTTCTTTCGCCGTTTTCCAGATAAAATAATCTCATTTGTGAGCTCATTTTTTATTAGGCAATTATCTTTAGAAAACTCTACAAGATAGCCTTTATCACAAAATTGACTAGTGCTCAACAAATTAAATTTTAATCCTTCAACGAAAGAAACATCTTCAATCTTCAAACCATTTTTCTTGATCGTGCCAACTCCTTTTGTCATTCCATAATTTTGATTTCCTCCGAATTTAACTTTTGGTCCATTGATTTCTTTGAAATTCACTAGATATGATTTATTTCTAGTCATGTGGCGTGAGCAACCACTATCGATGTACCAAACATCCTGCAAAAAAGATTAATTAATTTTAGGTACCCATACTTGCTTGGGTCCTATACTGTTAGTGATTTTTGGTAACCAAACCCACCTTGATCTTATTGAATTAAGATGAGGCGATTTGTAACCATTTGAGACACGATAATCATAACTCACGTTAGAAAATATTTTTGGCGCCGGGTTTTGAAAATTATTTTTATATCTTGGCACCTGGGAAGAGAATGGTTGCTTTGGTCTATAAAAAGCATTACATCTATTACACAACAAATCCTTTTGAGTGGGATGAAATTTCCCAACTTTATTTCTAGAAAAGCTTCCCTCTTTTCTATGAAATCTTTTTGCACTTGACTCTTTGGCATATCTTTGCTTGATGAATTTTTGTTGTTTTGCCGTATCATAGAATTGTTTTGGCCTTTCAACATTCAACTTTGCATTTGTTTGATAGCCAAGTCCTTGTCTCATCGTGCTATTCTGACTTTTAACAAATTTTACCACTTGAACTTTATTATTTAAAGTAGTAGTAGAATTAGTCAGATTTTGAGGGGTTTGAGAACATGTGGAGTCATAACCAATTCCGGTTCTATCTCCTGATGGCTTTTGCATGCTCACCGTTTTATCTATAATTTTAGACGAATTAGTGAACGTAGCAATAGTAGCTCTAAGATTATGTTCTCTAGCCTCTATAGCTTTACACTCTTCTTGAAGATGAATATTTTCATTCTTCAATTTACTCACTTCAAGTAAAGCATCTTGCAATTTTCTATTCATTTCTTCTTTTTCAAGAATTAGAATATTATTGCGCTTCTTGAGTTGAGGATGAGTGAGCATAATCTCTTGACATTCTCGCATTAGATTGTCAATAGATTCACGAGAAAAAGAAGAATTAACAGAATTGAAAGAATTAGATGTTACCTCTTCTTCCTCTGCTTCAAGAGCCATAAGACAATCTTCACTTGTACTCAACTCAATTGACTTGCATACTAGCGCCGTATCATCATCCGAACATGAACTTTCATCGCTTGATGATGAATCCTCCGAATCATCATTTTCGTTTGGTTCGTTGCTAGCGATAGCTTTTCTTTTGGCGCGCTTGAACCTTTTGCTTTCGGATTTGTTCGGCGTAGATTCAACATATTTGCCTTGATACTTGCTAACGATCGGATACGGATAATTTATTTTAAAATGTCCGGGTTTGCGGCAATTGTAGCATAAATCCTTATTTTCTTCGACTTTTTCTTCTTGTGTTATGCGAGAGATGAATTTTCCTCGGGCAGAATTTTTGTTGTGTCCTTTTCGCATAAACCTTCTAAACTTTTTGACAAAAAGAGCAAATTGTTCGTCAGTCATAAAATCAACATTATTTTCTACTGACCTGGAGGTTGACGGTTGTTCGGCCATTAGAGTAGAATTTCGAGCTTCATGTACATCATCATCTTTGGCCTTCATTTCGAACTCATATGCTTTTAGATCACTAAATAATTTGTCTGTTGACAACATTCTTAGATCTCGGTGGTCGCGCATAGCCGTAACCTTCATATCCCATGCAGATGGTAAGCCTCGTAGGATTTTGAGATTAATTTCTTTTTGGCTAACATTTTTGCCACGAACACTAATCTCTCCAAGAACTTTGATCATTCGAGCTTCCATGTCTGCAACACTTTCATTTGAGAGCATTTTGAAACTTCGAACTTCTTCATGGCGATTGTGAGCTTATTGTCTTTTTCTTGTTCATCTCCTTCGCCAATCTTGATTAGAGTTTCCCATATTTCTTTGGCAGTGGCACACTTTCGGATCTTCGGAAATATTGTATCATCAACGGCTTTGAATAGAATATCCTTGGCAATATTGTCATGATTATTCCGCGTTCTGTCGTCCGATGTCCATTCCGGTTTTGGCTTTTGTACGTACTGTGGAGCATCCGGGGATATAACAAACGCCGTATTGATTTTTAATATTTCTATAGGGCCAGTGGAAATAACTTCCCACATTTCATCGTGTAAGGCCGATAAGTGTACCTGCATACGAACTTTCCAATCTTCAAATTTATCAAGAGAGAATAATAGATTTTGAGCTAAATCTTTCTTCATCATCATCGCGAGAGATATGAAAGATTAATCCAATTCACACACTTTGTAGAATGGATTAGCCTAGCAGTCAAAAACAGTTAACCCAGTTGGGCAACGTGTTTTAATACCAAAGGTTGGTATAAACTGACTCAAATAGGCTACAGGCTCTGATACCAATTGTTGGTATCAGTTAGAGACAAATTCTGACTTGGATAGGCACCTGCTCTGATACCAATTGTTGGTCCCAAAAGAGGTAAGGTGAAAGTCTAGAGGGGGGGGGGGGGTGAATAGACTTTCAAACTTTTTCGCACAGCACAACAATTGCTAAGCCAGAGATAAACCAAAACTCTTAACTAGATTGTTAGATTATGGTGCACAACGGAAATAAATAAACATAAAGTGTGTGTGAGATTGTGTGAGCAGTATATCTCGTGTAGAGCGAATATGTAAAGAGCGGTAAGTAAAGAAAGCTGTAAAGAACACAAGACAATTATAGTGGTTCGCGAGGTGGTGTAATCCTCCTACTCCACTTGCTCTTATCTCCAAGAGCAATTCACTATATCTACCACTCCTTGGTTCCAAGATACAATGAATTTATGTGATCTAGTGCTTTGATCACAAAGCCCGCACTAATCACGCCCAGTGACACCACACTGCTGCTTCGGGTTTCACGTCGCCGCGCTACTATCCCAGGATTTCACGACTCCGCGTTATTTCCCCCCCCCCCCCCCCCGTCTTCCACCCGGTAGAAACGTATCCCATGATCTGGTGCTTTGATCACCAAGCCCACACCAATCACGCCCAGTGCCACCGACACTGCTGCTTCGGATCTCACAGCTCCGTGTGACAATCCAGGATTTCACAGCTCCGTGCTACTTTCCTCCCTTCTCTTGTTTTGCTCCAAAATAAGTGTTGTCTTGCTTCCAACTTCTGAGACTCTGTAGATGATCTTCAATGATGCGCAGGTCTGTTTAATGAAGATAAACACTCTGGAATGATTTCTCTTGATAGCTCTGAGTGTTTTCTCTCTGTGAATATATCAAGTAAAGCACTTGATATTTTTGCTCTGCTTTGCTCTGTTTAAGAACTCTCAGAATATTTCTCTTTTGAAGCTCTCTGAGTTCTTTTTCTTTTCTCACTTCTCACTTGAAGATTTTTGGTATGCTCTGTACCAAATGAGATTTTTTTCTCTATGCTCTTTTCAAGCTTAATTGCTCTATTTGATCTCTTTGATGAGTTTCGAATTTTCTGCTCTTGCTCTATTGCTCTTCACACTTCGCCGTTTTTCCCCATCTTCAAGTCTTCATATCTTCATCATTTTATAGCTGGTAATGAGAATCTGTCCGTTGGAAAGAGACGCTCTCATTTTTGAAATCTTGTATCTTTTTGTCAGAGATCTTATCTTATCTTCTGCAAAAATGTCAGAAAGGATAAGCTAGCCGTTGTTAGAGCTTCATCTCCATGTAAATGAGCTCCCAAACTTCATCTGATATTCCTCTGGTTTAACGTTTGAGTGAGAATATCTGGGTCACAGTTTTGGTGTATAATGGCTTCTCTGATCAGCTCTGAAGTGGTCTTTGTATCTTGGGGATTTAAAAATATTCATCAATTTAATCCCATACTAGTTAAACTAGTATTTTTCCCTGTGAGAATATTTTCACTGTAAGTTCATCTTCATCTTCTTCATTCTCACGTCTGGGTGTTCTCAGACTTCAAACTGGCTTTGAACTTCCACCCAATTTGAATTTCTCCTTTGTAATTGACACCCAATTTCAATTGGCTTGTAATTGGCACCCAATTTGAATTTCTCCATTGTAATTGGCTCCCAATTGACTTTGACTTGCAATTGGCTCCCAATCTGCTCCTGGTGCTTTCAATTGCTTCCCAATTTGAATTTTTGAATTATTGACTTTGACTTCGAAATTGGCTCCCAGACTTCTCCTGGTATTGAATTTCATCTCAATTCAATTTGATCTCCATGTCTTCTTTGAATCGGTCCCCAACTTGAAATTGCATCCCATACTACAACCTCATTCAATTTTATCTCCATGTCTTCTTTGAATCGGTCCCCAACTTGAAATTGCATCCCATACTACAACAATTGATCTCCATGTCTTCTTTGAATCGGTCCCCAACTTGAAATTGCATCCCATACTACAACCTCAATTGGCTCCCAATTTCAATTCTACATTGGCTCCCATCTTGAATTGATTCTCATGTGAAAGTTGCTCCCAATTTCAATTGATTTCAATTTCTCTGAAACTGGCTCCCAATTTCAATTGCTTCGAACTAGTTCCCAATTTCAATTGCTATGAAATCGGCTCCCAATTCCTTTGAATTGGCTCCTAAGTGCAATTGCATCTCAATTGCCACCCAAGTGAAATTGCTTCCCGATTTCCACTTGTAATCGGCGCCCAAAGCTTAAACTAGCGCACAAAGGAATTGGCTCCCAAGTGCAATTGCATCTCAATTGCCACCCAAGTGAAATTGCTTCCTAATTTCCACTTGTAATCGGCGCCCAAAGCTTAAACTAGCGCCCAACTCCATCAGATTAATTTAATTTGGCTTCTCAAATTTTACCTTGTAAAATTATTAATGGTGAGTTTCGAATTTGAGCCATTTCGCATAATATATCAAGCATCATCCCCTTTGTCCATACAGCTTTTGATTAAATCTCCAATCATATTTGATGTACTCCTTTCTTTCCATAGATGCTTGATCTCCAAGTCAATTTCATGCATTCTTCCAACATTAATTTTCTTCACGAAAATTCTTCTGGGATATCTTCTTTGAGTAGCATTGACGTGATTTCATATCATTCATCTTCTTCTTTAATTTGTCATTTTCTCCAGACAAATTCTTGATTTTAGGCTTTATATCTTCTTCTTCTATTTTCATCCATCTTCCTCTGTTTTTCTCTTTTCATAATTAAAGAATTTCCTGATCTTGGTCTAAGACTCTACTAAACCTATAAAATAAAATTAGGGGATCTACAAATACAAATTTGGCATATCAAAACCATGACACTTTATTCCTAACACTTCTACTTCCTGCAACACATTGTCTTCGAAATTGTCATCAGAAATAATTAAATCACGATTACCTTCATCATTTTTGCCATTATTTTCGTGATTTTCATCAAACACAACGTGAATCGATTCCTCTACCACCATTGTTGATTTGTTGAATATTCTATATGCCTTGCTGGTAGATGAATATTCCAAGAATATTCCTTCGTCTGCTCGCTCACCAAAAGTCTTTAATTGAGACTTTCCGTTAACAAGTACAAAACATTTACAACCAAATGTATGAAAATAGGTGAGATTGAGTTTTCTCCCTTTCCATAATTCATAAGGTGTTTTGTTATAAGACTTGTGGATTAGACTGCGATTTTGAGTATAGCATGCCGTGTTAATCGCTTCTGCCCAAAATCTTTTTGGCAGTCCGGCGGCCGTTATCATGACTCGTGCGGCTTCCTTGAGTGTTCGATTTCTTCTTTCAGCTACACCATTTTGTTGCGGCGTTCGGGCGGCAGATAATTGATGTAAGATTCCTTGCGAATTGCAGTAAGATTGAATCACTCTGTTCACGAACTCTGTTCCTCGATCGGTTCGTATTGTTGCAATCTTCATGTCTTTTTTGACTTGCAGTAGCTTCAATAGCTCTGGCAACTTTGATAAGACTTCATCCTTTTTCTTGATGAATATTGTCCATGTGTACCTCGAAAAATCATCAACAACAACCAAAGTATATTTCTTACCACTTATACTTACTGGGTCTACTGGACCAAATAAATCCATGTGCAGTAGACTTAAGGGTCTTGATGTTGACTCTTGAGCTTTGACTTTGAATGATGCTTTGATTTGTTTTCCTTTCTGGCATGTATCACAAATTTGATTTTTCTTGAACACAATGTTGGGTAGTCCTTCGACTATATTGTTTCTTGCATGCTTGTTGATGGTTTTGAAATTTAAATGATTTAGCCTTCTGTGCCATTCCCAACAAGCTTCATTCGAATTATTTGCCATCAAGCATACGGATTCCTTCGTTGTACTCCAATCCACAACATACATGTATTTCTTTCTTGATCCGGCGAGTACGACTTCATTCGTGGATTCGTCCTTGACTTGACATTTGCCTTTGTAAAATTCTACAAGATATCCTTTGTCGCAAAATTGACTTGTACTAAACAAGTTAAATTTTAATCCTTCGACATAAGATACGTCATCAATTCGTAGACCATTTTTCACAATTGCGCCGGTTTCTTTTGTCATTCCATATCGATCGTTTCCACCGAAAACTACTTTTGGTCCTTCGATACTTTTGAACTCAACTAGACTAGCTTTATTGCCGGTCATATGTCGAGAGCAACCGTTATCGAAATACCAAATTTCCTGCAAGAAAGATTAATTATTTTTAGGTACCCATGCTTGATTGGGTCCTTTTGTGTTAGTAATTTTTGGCATCCAAATCCACCTAGATCCCACTGATCCAAGAGTAGGTGATTTGTATCCATTAAAAACTCTATAATTATAACGCACTTGCGAATAATGCTTTGGTGCAGGTTGGGAAGCAGATAGTTGCTTGATTCTATGAAAGAGAGCAAATCTGGACTTGGTCCATGGTTTGTCATCAAGCGACCAATCTTGTTCTGAGGGATATAATCTCCCAGCCCCAATTCTCGGAATTCATCTCATATTCCTATGAGGTTTTGTTGCACTAGACTCGTTGGTTCTCTTTGGAGATACAAATTTTTTACTTTTAAAATTTTGTTGCCTATCCGAGATATTAAAATTTTTATTCGGCCTTGCAACATTTTTATGAGCATTTATTTGTTTACCAACTCCTTGTCTCATTGTGCTATACTGACTTTTCACAAATTTTACCACTGGGACTTTATTAATTAAAGTAGTAGTAGAATTGGTCAGTTTCACAAGGGTTTGAGAACATGATGGATCGTAGCCTAGTCCGGCTTTATCTCCAGCGGGTTTCTGCATGTTTACCATTTTATCCATTATTTTGGATGAATTTGTAAATGATGCGATTACTTCCCGAAGGTTATGCTCTCGAACCTCTCTAGCTTTGCACTCTTCTTGAAGTCGAGCATTTTCGGCTTTCAAATTACTCATTTCATTTAGAGCATTTTGAAATTTTTGTGACATTTCTTCCTTTTCAAGAATTAACGTATTATTGCGCTCTTTGATTTGAGTATGAGTGGCCATGACCTTTTGACAATCTTCCATAAGACTTGCCCATTAGACATTGTAGCGCTGTATCTTCTTGTGATGAATCACTCTCGTCACTAGATGATTCTTCGGATTCACTTGCTTCTAACGGATCGCTTATTAGTGCCTTCCGTTTGCCCTTTTTGAATTTCTTCTCTTTGGATTTGTATTCCACTTGTGGAGAAGTATTCGAATTTTTGTCCGCCTTGGGGTGTGGACATTCGGCCATAAAATGTCCAGGCTTTCTACAATTGTAACACACGTTTGTGTTATCTTCGACCGGTTCCCATCTTGATCTTCTATTTTCTCGAAAGAAATTTCCTTGTGGTGATCCTTTGTTCTTTCGCATGAACTTCTTGAATTTCCTAACAAATAGAGAAAATTGTTCGCTAGATAAAAAATCATTATTTCCTACTGACCTTGATGTTGAGGGTTGTTCGGCCATCAATGCGGATGTTCGTTCATCACATTCTTCCTCGACTCGTGTCTTCATTTCGAACTCATACGCCTTAAGATCACTAAAGAGTTTATCCGTAGATAATGTCCTTAGATCTCTATGATCGCGCATTGAGGTCACCTTCATATCCCAATTTGTAGGTAGTCCGCGTAACACTTTGAGCGATATTTCTTTCTGGGTAATGGTCTTTCCCAGATCCGTGATTTCTCCAAGAATTTTGATCAATCGAGCTTCCATGTCGGTGATGCTTTCGTTCGGTAGCATTTTGAAATCTTTGAACCTCTTCATGGCAATGGTTAGTTTGTTGTCTTTTTCTTGTTCATCGCCTTCACCGATTCCGATAAGTGTATCCCATATTTCTTTTGCTGTGGTGCACTTTCGAATCTTTGGGAATATGGTGTCATCGACCGCTTTGAACAAAATATCTTTGGCAATGTTGTCCAAATTATTTCGCCCTCTATCTTCCTTTGTCCACTCCATTTTTGGCTTTGGAATATATCGTGGAGCATTTGGAGTTAGTGCGGCGGCAGTGTTAACATCCATAATTTGGATAGGACCATTTGCGATGACTTCCCACATTTCGTCATTTAAAGTAGATAAGTGCACCTGCATACGTATTTTCCAATCATTAAATTTAACAAGTGAGAAAAGCAAATTTTGAGCAAGAGCCATATCTCTCTTCATTTGAAGATTTTGAGATCTATCTAGTAGTCAAAATTGACTCCAATAGACAACCGCTCTGATACCACTTGTTGGTCCCAAAAGGGTGGCGAGAAGTCTAGAGGGGGGGTGAATAGACTTCTCTAACTTTTTCAACTTTCTTCGAAAACACACAAGGCAAATAACACTTTGTTAAGTTCAACTCTAAGTAACAAGCATTAACAAGATAAACAACTTAGAGTGTGCAGCGGAATAGGTAGCGGTAAAGTGTTATGCTTATAAGTGCGGTGCTTAAAGAGATATTCTAAACATGCAACACGTTATAAACATTTGATATGGTTCAAGGATGATGTACGTAAAGTTTGGCTAGCATGCAAACGTGGGAACTATCAAACCCAGACAGATAAAGATATGCGATAAATCGTAATCGGGTTAGTTCGCAGTTAGAATAAGCATGCATGAAATGTATGAGCAGTAAGTAAATAGAGAGAGAGATTTATAGTGGTTCAGAGGTGGTGTAATCCTCCTAGTCCACTCTTCTCCTTTCACTTCAAGGAGGAAATTCACTATTCTTCGATCACCCAGATACAATAGTGAATAAGTGTCCACCGACACTTCTCCGAGTGCTTCGCACAAAGCTACACTCCTCCAAGGTTTTTCGCAAGCTCCTCTTGTTACTCCGCCTTCCCGAGAACTTCGCACCAAGCTGTACTCCTACACCACGAGAACTACGCACAAAGCTACGTCCTCCAAGGTTTTTCACAAGCTCCTCTTGTTACTCTGCCCTTCACCACGAGTGCTACGCACAAAGCTACACTCAACCAGGGTTTTTCACTCCCTCTAGTTACTCCTCCCTCTTTCTACACTCAGTAGAGAATATTACAAAGAAATAAAATTTCTCTCTCACTCAGACTTGAATTTAATTCTATGAAGCTCTGTTTCCCCCTTTTCGGCTAATTAAAAAAATAGCTTGTATCTTTTTCTTGTATGTCTTAGCCGTTGTTCAAGTTGTTGAACTGCTCAATCACTTGGGGTTCTTATCTCTGAACTCTTTACACCTTACTTGTTTTCAAGTGTGCTTGGACAATTTATAACTAGTGAAAGCTATTTGCCCGTTGATCAATTATCGATCTTGATCGTCCATTTTGAATTGTAGTTGATCAAATAATATTGTCAACTTGATCTGAAATATTAGGTAGATGTCGTTTCTCCTTTTGTCAGATGATTTGAATAATTTGCCCGTTGCCGTTTCTTGAATTTTGTAGCCTCCAGAATTTGAATAAATTCGGCGCGGCAATCTTTGACATTTCTGGTCCTTCATAAATACTCTGACATGTCAAGTTGATCAAATAATTTATCTGTTGATTCTTGCTTGAGTATAAAATAATTTCTCCGCGAATCAGCCTTCTTCGAGCGTCTCTGGTTCCACCGTAAAAACTTGATGTTCAGATGAAAATATATCAGATATTTTCTCCTTCATTATCCTTGTAAAATAATATACTGGAACCTCTGTAAAAACTTCACAGTTGTTCATGGTGAGATGCTTTGTTTCGAATTTCTAGCTTGGTTCACCATACTTGGTGTGTTTTTCTATGGTGCATGGCTTTTGTGAGACTTGTGCATTTTACTTAGTCTCCATATTCTTAGCTAGTCTCCCATACGGTTTGGTATACTTTGAGCATACAGTCCAAGCTAGTCTCCTATACGGTTATACGGTCCAAGCTAGCCTCCCAAGCTTAAAAATGCTTCACTTGATATTTGAACTTAGGATCATTTGGCATAGCTCACATGTGTTTCTTCCAACTCCTCTAGCATGGTTCTTGGTGACTTATCCGCAACTTAATTTGTTAAGCTATAATCCCAGTTAACATTTAAAATCAACTTGTGATTTTCCAGACTTGTACATGGGTTGCATGATACGGGTGCACCATACTCCGTAGACTCAAACTGACTCAAATAGAATAAAAATAGGGACTACTTGATTTTTCAAAAATATATTCGGCTCATCAAAATTTACAATACATTCCTAACAGTAAAGGACCCAAGCAAGTATGGTACCTAAAATGAATTAATCTTTTTTGCAGGATGTTTGGTACATCGATAGTGGTTGCTCATGCCACATGACTAGAAATAAATCATATCTAGTGAATTTCAAAGAAATCGATGGACCAAAAGTTATATTCGGAGGAAATCAAAATTATGGAATTACAAAAGGAGTTGGCACGATCAAGAAAAATGGTTTGAAGATTGAATATGTTTCTTCCGTTGAAGGATTAAAATTTAATTTGTTGAGCACTAGTCAATTTTGTGATAAAGGGTATCTTATAGAATTTTCTAAAGATAATTGCCTAATCAAAAATGAGCTCACAAATGAGATTGTTCTATCTGGAAAAAGACAAAAGAATATGTATATTGTTGATTGGAGCACAAGCAAAGATTCAGTGTGCTTAATGGCCAGAAATTCAAATGAAGCTAATTGGGAATGGCACAGAAAGCTCAACCATTTAAACTTCAAGACTATCAATCAGCTTGGAAAGAAAAATCTAGTAAAAGGCTTGCCAGAGATTATCTTCAAGAAGGACCAAGTGTGTGATGCATGTCAACGCGAAAAGCAAATCAAATTATCATGCAAATCAAAGACACACGAGTCAACGTTAAGACAGCTAAGCTTACTACATATGGACTTATTTGGACCAGTTGATCCAATAAGTGTAAGTGGTAAGAAATATACTCTAGTTGTTGTTGATGATTTTTCTAGGTACACTTGGACCGTGTTTCTCAAGAAGAAAAATGAAGTTGAGCAAGTTCTACCGAAGCTGTTGAAGCAACTACAAAATGAGAAAGAATTACAAATATCAAAAATACGAACTGATCGCGGAACCGAGTTCGTGAATGGAGTTATACAAGCTTTTTGCAATTCACATGGAATTTCTCATCAATTATCTGTCGCAAGAACACCGCAACAAAACGGTGTTGCCGAAAGAAGAAACCGGACGCTCAAAGAAGCCGCACGAGTGATGATTAGTGCTGCCGGTCTCCCGAAACGATATTGGGCGGAAGCTATCAACACTGCTTGTTACACGCAAAATCGAAGCATGATCCATAAGCAGTACTAGAAGACGCCATACGAGCTATATAAAGGGAGAAAACCAAATATTGGTTATTTTCATATTTTTGGATGCAAATGTTTTATTCATATTAATGATAAATTGCATCTAAAAGCTTTTGATAAGCGTGCAGGTGTAGGAATTTTTCTAGGATATTCAGCTACCAGCAAGGCATTCAGAGTTTTGAATAAAAGATCAATGGTGGTTGAAGAATCCATACACGTGGTATTTGATGAAAAATCACAAATCAAAAATGATGCACTGGACGAAGAAATTGCACAAAATGGTAACAAGTGTCATATTGATTTTTGTGATACTAATGATACGTGTGAAGATGATGTTTTGCAGGGAATGGATGAGTTGGAAATTAATTCTCTAGAAAATCCCATCCCTCATCTAGAAGAAGTTGGAAATTCTTTTAATAATAATTTTGGGAGTGATGCCTCACGTGATAATGAGGATGCAGTACGGGTTCCAGTTTGTGATCAAGTTGCATGTGAAGTTGGTAATCAATTTCAAGAAGAATTAAATAATGAAATTCGAACCAACACTGGCAGTTCACAACAAATGGATCCACCCAGTACCATGCACCCATTTGAACCAGATTTAAGATGGCTCAAAAATCACCCTCCATAATTAATTATTGGGAATATTCATGAAGGCGTGAAAACAAGATCATCTACCATGGAAGCATTGTTCACGTGTTATCTATCTCAGATTGAACCAAAAGAAATTGACGAAGCTCTCAATGATCCGGATTGGATAAATGCTATGCAAGAAGAGCTCGATCAATTCAAAAGAAATGATGTTTGGGAACTTGTTCCAAGACCGGCAAACCACAATGTTGTAGGAGCCAAATGGGTCTTCCGGAACAAAGCAAACGAAGAAGGCGTGATTGTTAGGAATAAAGCAAGGCTCGTTGCAAAAGGATACTCTCAAGAAGAAGGAATTGATTTTGATGAAACTTTTGCACCGGTGGCCTGACTTGAAGCAATCAGAATTTTCCTAGCCTACGCCGCACACAAAGATTTCACCGCTTATCAAATGGACGTGAAAAGCGCATTCTTGAATGGTCTACTCGAAGAAGAAGTTTATGTCGAACAACCCCTAGGTTTTGAGGTAAAAGGCAAAGGTGATAAAGTATACAAACTTAAAAAGGCATTGTATGGGTTGAAACAAGCTCCTAGAGCTTGGTATGATACTTTGTCAATGTTCTTAATAAGCTGTTGATTCATCAAAGGCCTTGTTGACAAAACTCTATTTAGAATTCAAGATGGTGATCATATTTTATTAGTGCAAATATATGTTGATGATATTATTTTTGGAAGCACTAACAATTCTTTGTGTGAGAAATTTTCGAAGCTTATGCAGAATAAATTCGAAATGAGCATGATGGGTGAATTGAATTACTTCTTGGGCTTACAAGTCAAACAACTGAAAGAAGGAGTATTCATTAATCAAGCAAAGTACACCCGCGACTTGATAAAGAAGTTTGGCCTTGATGGAAAATCATCGATCAAAATTCCAATGAGCACATCAATAAGGCTAGACAAAGATGAAGATGGAAAGGATGTCGATCAAACAAAATATAGAGGAATGATTGGTTCTCTTCTATATCTTACTGCAAGCAGACCGGACATTTCTTATGCTGTGGGCGTGTGTGCAAGATTCCAAGCAAATCCAAAAGAAAGCCACCTCACCGCAACAAAGAAGATCATACGATATTTGAAAGGCACAATCAATGTTGGATTGTGGTATCCAAAAGGTACAGATTTTACTCTAACGGGTTTTTCAGATGCGGATTTTGCAGGTTGCAAAATAGACAAAAAAAGCACTTCCGGGACATGCCAGTTCTTGGGGGGGAGGCTTGTTTCTTGGTTCAGCAAAAAGCAAAATTCCATCGCAACTAGTACCGCCGAGGCCGAATATATTGCTGCAGGAAGTTGTTGTGCGCAAATTTTGTGGATGAAGCAACAATTGAAGGATTACGGAGTTAATTGTGATGACGTTAGTATTTATTGTGATAATACTAGTGCAATCGCTATCACTCACAATCCGGTGCTTCACTCAAGAACCAAACATATCGACATTCGACATCATTTTATAAGGGATCACGTTGAAAAGAAAAATCTGAAGATCGAATATATCCCTACGGAAAACCAAGTTGCTGATATTCTCACGAAGCCTTTATGCGAAACGAGATTCTCTACCTTAAGGCACGAGTTGGGAATGATCGAAATGAGCTAAGTATCACTGGACTTAATCTCTCTATTTAAATTGATACTTGTGCTCAAAATAAATTGTTTTATATGAATAAACTGTTTTACGCACATACATGTATGTTTTTATTCGAAATTTTTATGTGATAAAATTGCAATATGTGTTAGGAATTTAATTTTTTATTTGCATGTATTATTTAACGTGAGATCATATGCCATGCAAATTAATTTGATAAAATATGCAATTCGTGATTTATTTGATAAGTTGTATAAAATTGCATGTTTTAATGTGTTAATCAGTTTTTGAGTATGTGTTCATGTTTCTGTAAATTAACTAACTTGTTTGCATGAACAATTTGCTCTAAAAAGTGATTTACCGTGTTTGTTTAATAATATATATGTGTTATGTGCAAAATATGACTTAAAGTGTTAATTGCATATGTGTTTCGTATATATGCAGTATATGTGATATAATTTGCAATAAAATGTTTTAGAAATCTAGAAGTTAATATTTTTGTTAGTTTCTAAAATATTTTGGAATCTGATTTGTGTGCTAATTTTATAAAGATGTTTATAAATGTTAATTTGGAATATGAATGTTAATCTTGTTAGTTTCCAAAATGTGTTTAATTTTTGATTGGAAATTACCGTGTATGAGTTTAATATAATTGGTATGTGTGATTAATTATTTGTGGAGTAATTTTTGCTATTAACGAGATGTTTGAGTGTTATTATGTTTGTGGTACACGAATTTGAGAAGGAAATCAGGAGATAAAGGAGGAAAATTAGAGTTTAATTGGGCATCAAACCTCCACCCATAAACTCCTACCCTTTCTAAACCTCTACCCAACCTAAACCACCCCCCATAATCCTCTCCTATATCAGCACCCTTCCCAACCGATTCGTTCTCTCTCAAATCGTCACCCTAATTCCTCAATTACTCTCCTAGAAACCGCTACCCATCACATCCACCGCTTTCTCGACCAATGAAGAGTCATGAAAGCATTCATCACACCTTTTGAAACCAAACGTGGTCTATATCCATAGAAAACCTTTCAACCCCTTCATCATTAGGACACACGGTTCTAGCACCTTCCTAGGCCTATAAATTAGGACCTCAAGCAAACAAGTCTGTGTGGAGATTTCTTTTGCTTGTATCTATTTTTTTTTTTTGCAGGCTTCAATGACTCCTAAGAATCAATAGAAGAGAAGATCTTCCAGGAGAGTGGCCGAGCAAGCAAGGCAAGCGATGCTGAGAGCTCTACGTGCCGCAAATGGAGGACATGAAGTTGGAGACACACCTAGCGATCCTCTCATCCTATTCTCTGAAGAAGAGGAAGGACAACCACCGACCAAGGATCAAGTTTAAAAAGGTCCAAATATCTCAGCAGTGCAGCTACGACGCTCGACACCATCACCACTGTCCTCTTGTCCTCTAACCCGCAGCTTCAAGCAATCTGCTCAACCTCCAATGGAACCCGGATTAGTCTATGCTCTGAAATTGATATGAATCTAGTCCAAGATTCAAATAAGATGGAGTATTGCCCCAAGATTGCTCTCAATGTAAAGATAGAGATGGATCAAAATACCTTAAACCTCACGAGAAACCCTTTGTCTCGAATCCTCAAAGACTTGGAAGAATCCCATGTAGCTTCAAGTACCTCGATGTTGCAATCTTCAATCAACTAGAGTCGGATCTAGTTTCCTTCGATTCAAGAACGAGTCCACGAACCTAAATCTAAGGTTGAAGAAAGTAAGATTGATTCGAGTCCAAGAATCAATTTGCTAGTCGAGTCCACGACTAGCCACTAATTGAGTCCACAATTAGCCATAAGGTTTCTTACACAAGTGTAAAGAAAAACTTAAGAATTTTATTGAATTAAAGCCTCCTCAAAACTGATTTGGATGTGCCCTATTTATAGGTATAGGGCAGCATTGTAATCTAAATACAATGGGAAAAAGAGTCCTAAACCTAATCTAGAAAACAAGTAAATAGAGTTTTATTTAGAAAAGGATTTAAGGAATCCTTTCTAAATACAACTAGTGTTTTCTCTTTAATTCTAAACAATTTAAAATAAATGATGACCACAAATAATAAAGCTGATTTGGGCCTCGGATCTTGTGATTGGCCCAATTTGTAATCTTAATGGATCTTCATTATGTTGGGCCGCATCATCCTCCCCTTCTTGAAAAATGATTCGACCTCGAATCTTATAAACATTGTCTTCGATCCGTGACATCACTTGAAACGGGCCACTATAATACTTTCCTCTATCGAATGGAATTATTATTGGAATTCCTTGATTTTTCCACCAATGATGCTTTAAGGATGTACTTTTTGGCCTTGTGATGAGCCCACTATAGACCCTTATTGGATTCCATGTGTGCTGGTTCCTATTATTCTCCCATTCTTGAAAAGGATTCGTCCTCGAATCTAAATCTTCAATGAAAGACAAAGTAGCAAGCTCACTTTCTGTTTTATCACGCTCATGGAACTTTTTCTTGGGGTGCTTGACACGAGTCGCTCCAATCATCATCCTACAATCAACAAGTAAGGCAATTAAGTCTAATGACACATCATGGAATTTAAACATTCTGGATAGTAATAGATCAGCAAAACGAGACATATTAAATTTAGCCATCTTTTTTGAATTTTCAACAAGCACAACATCTTTCCTTCTAGAGCTTAAGGCTAAACCAAACACAAAATCCATGGAAATATCAAGTAATGTTTTAGATGTATTGTGGTGGTAAGTAGCACAATTATGAACATAAGATTCTACATCTTTTTTCTTCTTTGGCCCATGAAAATATCCATGCAAAACATCATCACTCTTTGGAAAACCAAAGTGTCCTTTATGTGAATCAACAATTAAACCATTGCCCAAAACAAAGCAAAAAGTGCAAATCCCATTGACTTTGAACCAAAACCCCTTGAGCAAGTAGTGTTTCACATAAGAAGTTTTCAAATGTGCCCTATAACTTTCCAGTGATTCCTTATCTCTATCAAACAAAGTTTTAGTAAAATCAAAATTAAGGAATCTTGAATGTATGGTGGCAAACAAATTTCTAACACATCTAGCAAGTACGTCATTAATAGAAACATGGCAAAGAAATCTAGAGAATAATAATGCATGCTTTTGGAATAAAAGTGAGTATAAAGTGACTCCCCTTCCTTTCTCTTGCATACTATTCTTTTTAGTTACCAAGAGATGTTGCACTTTGACACCTTGGGCTGGTCCTTTCCACTGTATCACTGATTGTGGTCCCTTTGTTTGGCTACAAACTGAGTTAGAGGATTGGAGTGGTGATTGCAATTCCAAACATGGAGGTTCCACTTTTCTCTCTATAATTTCTTCATTCTTTGAGGCTGGTTTGAGAGCTTGCATCAATGTCAATTGAATTTCTTCTACTTGTTTAGGATACAAACGAGACAAGAAATATGTAACTCCATTCATGTGAAACACATAAGTGTTCCTCATTCCATCAGAACTTATTTTTCTGTCAAATTGCAATGGTCTACCTAACAAGATATGAGCAGCCTGCATTGGGATATTATCACACAAGATTTCATCAGAGTAACTGTTAATAGATAAAGGAATAAGATCCTGTTTGGTTACTCTAGCTTCTCCTACATCAGTTAACCATTGCAAACAATAAGGATTTGGATGATTAAGCAAAGGTAACTGGGGAAATTTAACCATAGCTGCACTAGCCACATTTGTGCAACTTCTAGAATCTATTACCATAGCACAAGCATTCTCTTTAATTGACCCTTTAGTACAAAATATATTTTCTCTTTGAGACTCATCTTCTTTTAAAGGGTGAACATTCAAAACCTCCTTAACAACAACAGTATGACTAGACTCACTAGCAACATATTTAGAATCAGAATCTAAAGGTATGAATGGTTCTCCCTCAACATGTTCATTGAGAGTTTCAAAATGGTCACATACCTCATCCTTAGACTTATATTCAAGACAAGAAGCAAAATTTTCAGATTGTTTTGTTATCTTAACTACCCTTTTGTTAGGGCAATCACGAGCTATGTGGCCTCTCCCATTACATCTATAACAAATCAATTCTCTATCATGTTGAGGCCTCACTGCCTCACTTACCTTTTCCTTACCTTTTTCTTGTGAATCATCTCTTGGAGGGGGATGTTCATCACGCCTTTTAGGGGTGGAACTTGTGTTGTTCCATCTTGATGCACCATTGTTGGACTTGTACAATTTCATCTCTTTGATTTTTGCCTCAGATTCACGTGCAGCATACAAGGCATCATAAAGGGTGTCATATCTCTGAATACTCATTCCACATCGAATTTCTATGTTCAATCCATGTACGAAACGAGCAACAGTTTTTGTCTCTTCTTCATGTATGTCTCCCTGTTTAAGCAAAATATTTGTAGTTTGGTAGTACTCATCAACTGACTTTTTTCCTTGCACCGTTCCCTGCAATTTTCTTTCAAGATCATAGAAAAAAGATTTAGGACGAAAAGTTAGGCGCATATCTTCCCTCACTTGAACCCAAGATTCATAGGGAATAAAATTAGCAACTCTTTCTATATTTCTTTTTCGCCACCAAGATAATGCATACCCCTTAAAAGATGTAGCAACTATCCTAATTTTTGTAAGATCAGAATATTGCTTTAAATAAAAAAGAGTTTCAACAGCATTCTCCCATTCTATGTATTCGGTAGGTCCTTTCTCACCGGTGAAGTTAGGAATTTCATGTTTAATGTTTCCTAACTCCGCATTACGTTGCTGGATCCTTTGACATATAGGATCCACTCTTCCTACTGGTGGCAGGTGTCGCTCATCATTGTGTGGTGGTTGCACTTGCTGTGAGCGTTGCTCCAAATTATTCATTCGTTTGAGTAACCTGTCTATCTTTTGTTCTAATGTCTGGGGAAAGTTTGGAACTTGATCAGCCATCTGTATAGGAAAAAAAATATCTAAAAAAAAAAGATGTGTGAGTAATCACGTTAGTGAAACCAAAAAGTTGGCTCGCTCCCTCACTATTCTCAGCTCGCAGGTAAGAGGTGGATTATATGGCTCTGGTGGTGTACTACACACTCTTACAAACACACACTCCACTCGTGTATCGCTCAAGGTGGCAGATACTCTCACAAACCTTTTTCCAAAAAGGAAAATTCTAGTCCGGTACTCAAGTTGATATGGATTCAACCTCAAAGTTCAAGAAAACGTACCTTGGAAGACTTCACAAGCCTTTGAGAGTAAGGGTGTATCGTGAGATAGATAATAAAATTGAGAGCAAGAAGCAAAGAAAAAGGACAATACGAGCAAAGAAACTAAATAAGATTTGAAAGAAAAAGGAAACTAAAGAAGGAAGTATGGCAGAAAGATATGCAAGACCAATATCAAAAGATAGAGACAAATAGAATATAAAATGGGTTCACGTGTACCACAACCAATTAGGAATCATTAAAAAACTCCTTCCAACCTTATACTTTTCCCCTTCCTTGTCCCTCCAAAATTCTCCTACCAGCCAAATTCTTTCCCCAACCTTATTCTTCTTCTTTATTGCTTTCTCTTTTTTGCTTTTTTTTTTTCAAATTTCTTGATTTTTTTTGATTTTTTTGATAAATAACCTCCAAATAATTACTATAAATATCAACAAAAATTTCGGACCAAGAGGATCCACACAACCCCTTCAAAACAGAATCAAGAATTTCAAGAATCGCCTAGAAAAACAGAAACAATGCCCTGACTTTGAAAATCAATATCTCACTAACCAGAAGGAATTAGACAGTGTATAATATATCAAACGAACGCCCCAGAAGATATCTATAACATATCCAAATTTCAGATAAAACTAACCAGTCGATCCCGAGATATAGTTAATTCTTTGAAACTGGTCACAGCTCGCGGAAATCTGGACAGGGTGTGATTGAGACGTGATTGCGCGTAAATGCGCTTTGGATATAGGTAAGGCTGAGATGGGGTTGTTTTCTTAATAGAATATATGGTAATATGGTGCTTAGGAGGTGTGTGGTCTCGTTGATATTGGACGGCGAAAAGGGAAAACACTTTCGGGATTGTTTTTCAAGAAACTGGAGAACATGTATCAAGATTCAAGAACACAATCAAGAATGCAAAAGAAATTTTTTTTGGGGTTTTTATAATGAATAAGACACGAATAAATGTAGTATGTAAGATAAGAACGAGATAAACCTAGGGAACCAAAGAAACCAAATTTCCAATGATAACGAGACAAACCTAGGCTCTGAATACCAAATTGATATGAATCTAGTCCAAGATTCAAATAAGATGGAGTATTGCCCCAAGATTGCTCTCAATGTAAAGATAGAGATGGATCAAAATACCTTAAACCTCACGAGAAACCCTTTGTCTCGAATCCTCAAAGACTTGGAAGAATCCCATGTAGCTTCAAGTACCTCGATGTTGCAATCTTCAATCAACTAGAGTCGGATCTAGTTTCCTTCGATTCAAGAACGAGTCCACGAACCTAAATCTAAGTTTGAAGAAAGTAAGATTGATTCGAGTCCACGAATCAATTTGCTAGTCGAGTCCATGACTAGCCACTAATTGAGTCCACAATTAGCCA
Source organism: Ipomoea nil (assembly GCF_001879475.1). Lineage (NCBI taxonomy): Eukaryota > Viridiplantae > Streptophyta > Magnoliopsida > Solanales > Convolvulaceae > Ipomoea > Ipomoea nil. The sequence goes on from NW_017619353.1 coordinate 94,613, forward strand.
TAAGGTTTCTTACACAAGTGTAAAGAAAAACTTAAGAATTTTATTGAATTAAAGCCTCCTCAAAACTGATATGGATGTGCCCTATTTATAGGTATAGGGCAGCATTGTAATCTAAATACAATGGGGAAAAGAGTCCTAAACCTAATCTAGAAAACAAGTAAATAGAGTTTTATTTAGAAAAAGATTTAAGGAATCCTTTCTAAATACAACTAGTGTTTTCTCTTTAATTCTAAACAATTTAAAATAAATGATGACCACAAATAATAAAGCTAATTTGGGCCTCGGATCTTGTGATTGGCCCAATTTGTAATCTTAATGGATCTTCATTATGTTTGGCCGCATCAGAAATCAAGCTCTCCATCTCCACCGCATGCTGATCTTGAGACTATTCACGGCCCTGGTCTCTCTACTGATGAAGCCTGAATATGTGATGTGATCTGAAAAATGTTATCTCTTTCTCTCTCCCTAAGAAGGAGGTAAATAATGAAAAAGGGATGTTTTTGCTACTGGTTTTTTCTATCTCTATTTCTCTCTATATCTCTCTCCTAAAAATGAAAAATCCCTATGGTATATAAAAAGATCAAAACTTTCATAGCCAAAAAGATACACAAAAAAAATATATGAATAAAATAAAGAACTGGGAATAAAAGACATAAAAAAAATTTATTATTATGGCTACAAAAACGGATAAAAGAAGAAAAGGATTAAGAGGAGAAGTGTCAATACGAGAAGAAGAAAGAGAACAAATGTCAGAAGAAAGAAGAAGAGATATACAAGTTGAAGTTACAGTAGAAGTTGCTACTGAGAGTAGACTGCAAATCACCGAGAATTTATCCAGTGTATTGCCAGTACACCATACCGAGTCTACCATACCTATTGTGGACCCTGTTCTAGAAAATGAAGATATATTTGCAGAAGTCCTAGAAGAACAAGTTGGTGATCTCAATCAAGAAGCCGAATCACCTGAAGAAGAAGGGATGCAACTTATTGATATAGTTGTTCTCAAAGATCCGAATAGAAGTCCATTCGGATCCCCTCAAAACTTTGTGCAGATGAATGATCAAGATGATGGCATATTTTCATCCTTATTTTCCAAAGTAGCCGAATCCAGTGATGTTGTTTGTCAAACAATTGGAGAAAAGTTGGTTGAACAAAATCAAAAGATGGATCAATAACACACGGATACACGAATCAATCTGAAGGAATTAATGGAGCATCAAAATATTTTGAAGACTCAGATTGACAAAGCAGAAAGAATTTTGAAAGGAGAATTGACAAAAGGCTTACTTGAAGTGATTCAGCTCATGAAGAAGGAACGAGAAGCAGCTGAAAAGATTAACAACGAACGCCACTTGCGACAAGTCAAGGCGATTCAAGACCAAGAAAGCCGAATCAACAAACTTGAAGTTGAACTCGCAGTTACAACAAACAAGCTTGACAACGTACAAACCGTTTCCATTGAAACGTACAACAATGTTGAAATTGTGAAGGCAAACCAAGACCGAGATTTTAAGACCCATGCATTTTTGGTTGATAACGCCAAAAGGGAGGAAGAAATTCTCAGTCACTTGGCTTTGCAACAACAAGAATTTATTCTTGGAAGCCAACAACAGCCAGTAACGTCTACTCAAGGTAGAGGCCGAAGCTGCGGACAATCCTCACAAGGACCATCTCAAATTGTTCTTGGAAGCCAACAACAGCCAGTAATGTCTACTCAAGGTAGAGGCTGAAGCCGCGGACAATCCTCACAAGGACCATCTCAGATTGGTTTTGCTCAGTTCGCGAATCCTAGTCTTGGTACGAGTACATCGAAGGTTACTGAACAGCGTGGCTGGTTCGAATGCTCTAAGGGTACCGCCACTCAGACAACAATATGGACTATGGAAAATCTACCAAGCATGATCAAGAAATGGCCTACAGCCGATCAAACCCAATGGATCTCGGAGAAGAATAAAGAAGAAGAAGGCAAAAGGAAAAGAACCGAGATGTGGTATGAATTAAGAGATTTCACTGGAAATATGGGCATGAATCTTGGAGAAGAAAGAAGCTTCGAAGAATGTGTCTTATGGTGGGAAAAAGGAGTTCTTCCGGGCAACAATATCAAAGAAGCTTTTGGACACTACATGACCGGACAGCTTACAAAGAAATTTCAGAATGCAAAGTTCAAAGATGATTTCTTCAAGCTCAGAGAACATGTCAAGGAAATTTTGAAGAAAGACTCTGGTGTGAAGAAACCCAGAAGGTAATCTGAAAATTCTCATAAGCTGATATTTTCTCTATTTTCGAACCTCTGTTGCGTTTTTCTCAATATTTTCGAAATATATCAATAATAATTTCCCATGGTCTATTTTGAGTCTTTAACTTTGTTTGTTTAATGTAATTAGACTTTCGTGAATTAAAAGACAAGAAATATGTCAAACGCACGACAAAATTAAAAATTGATGATGATCAAAATAAAAATAATTCAAGATGCGTTTAGGAGCTTGTCTAAACTTTAATTCACAAGTTTTCTTTTGATTGTGTCTAGAAAACCATTGTTAAACTCATCTTGGCTTTGTCAAATAAAATTGAGGAAAAAGATTATTTTTCAAAGACTTAAAGCCAATGACTGAGTATAGGTTTTGGCATTATCAAAAGGGGGGAAATTGTTAGTAATAAAGTGTAATGGTTTTGATATGCAAAATATGTATTTGTAGATCCCCCAATTTTATTTCTTAAGTCTAGTAAAGTCTTAGACCATGATCGGGAAATTATTTAAATATGAAAAGAGAAAAACAGAGGAAGATGGATGAAAATAGAAGAAGAAGATATAAAGCCTAAACTCAAGAATTTGTCTGGAGAAAATGACAAATTGAAGAAGAAGTTGAATGATACAATATTCACGTCAATGCTACTCAAAGAAATATCCTAGAAGAATTTTCGTGAAGAAAATTAAGATTGGAAGAATGCATGAAATTGACTTGGAGATCAAGCATCTATGGAAAGAAAGGAGTACATCAAAGAAGATTGGAGATTTAATCAATAGTTGTACGGATGAAGTGGATGATGCTTGATATATTATGCGAAATGATTCAAGTTTGAAACTCACCATCAACAATTTTACATGGTAAAATTTGAGAAGCCTAATTAAATTAATCTGATGGAGTTGAGCGCCAATTACAAGTGGAAATTGGGAAGCAATTTCACTTGGGTGGCAATTGAGATGCAATTGCTTCTAAATTTCACTTGGGTGGCAATTGAGATGCAATTGCTTCCAAATTTCACTTGGGTGGCAATTGAGATGCAATTGCACTTGGGAGCCGATTTCATAGCAATTTCACTTGGGTGGCAATTGCATCGCAATTGCACTTGGGAGCCGATTTCATAGCAATTTCACTTGGGTGGCAATTGAGATGCAATTGCTTCCAAATTTCACTTGGGTGGCAATTGAGATGCAATTGCACTTGGGAGCCGATTTCATAGCAATTGAAGTTGGGAGCTAGTTGATGAAATTGAGATGAAATGTACCAGGAGAAGTTTGGGAGCCAATTGTAAGTCAAAGTCAATTAGGAGCCAATTACAATGGAGAAATTCAAATTGGGTGCCAATTGAAACAATTACAATGGAGAAATTCAAATTGGGTGTAATTGAGCCAATTAAAATTGGGTGTCAACTACAAAGGAGAAATTCAAATTGGGTGGAAGTTCAAAGCCAGTTTGAAGTCTGAGAACACCCAGACGTGTGAATGAAGAAGATGAAGATGAACTTACAGTGAAAATATTCTCACAAGGAAAAATACTAGTTTAACTAGTATGGGATTAAATTGAAGAATATTTTTTAAATTCCAAAGATACAAGGACCACTTCAGAGCTAATCAGAGAAGCCGTTCTACACCCAGATATTCCCACTCAACGTAAAACCAGAGGAAATATCAGATGAAGTTTGAGAACCTATTTACATGAAGAAGAAGCTCTAACAACGGTTAGCTTATCCTTTCTGACATCTTTGCAGAAGATAAGATAAGATCTCTGACAAAAAGATACAAGATTTCAAAAATGAGAGCGTCTCTTTCCAACGGACATATTCTCATTACCAGCTATAAAATGGTGAAGATATGAAGACTTGAAGACAGAGAAGACGAAAAAGGAGACAAGAGAGCAAGAGCATAAAATACGAACTCTTCAAGGAGATCGAATATAGCAATTAAGCTTGAAAGAGCATAGAGCAAAAATCTCATTTGGTACAGAGCATACCAAAAATCTTCAAGTGCGAAGTGAGAAAAGAAAAAGAACTCAGAGAGCGTCAAAAGAGAAATATTCTGAGAGTTCTTAAACAGAGCAAAGCAGAGCAAAAATATCAAGTGCTTTACTTGGTATATTCAAAGAGAGAAAACACTCAGAGCTATCAAGAGAAATCATTCCAGAGTGTTTATCTTCATCAAAGAGACTTGCACATCATTGAAGATCATCTACAGAGTCTCAGAAGTTGGAAGCAAGACAACACTTGTTTTGGAGCAAAACAAGAGAAGGGAGGAAAGTAGCACGGAGCTGTGAAATCCTGGATTGTCAGACGGAGCTGTGAGATCCGAAGCAACAGTGTCGGAGGCACTGGGCGTGATTAGTGCGGGCTTTGTGATCAAAGCACTAGATCACGGGATACGTTTCTACCGGAGTGTGGAAGACGGGGGGAAGGTAACGCAGAGTTGTGAAATCCTGGGATAGTAGCGCGGCGACGTGAAACCCGAAGCAGCAGTGTGGTGTCACTGGGCGTGATTAGTGCGGGCTTTGTGATCAAAGCACTAGATCACGGAAATTCATTGTATCTTGGAACCAAGGAGTGGTAGATATAGTGAACTGCTCTTGGAGATAAGAGCAAGTGGAGTAGGAGGATTACACCACCTCGCGAACCACTATAATTGTCTTGTGTTCTTTACTGCTTTCTTTACTTACCGCTCTTTACATATTCGCTCTACACGAGATATACTGCTCACACACACTTTATGTTTATTTATTTCCGTTGTGCACCATACTCTAACAATCTAGTTAAGAGTTTTGGTTTATCTCTGGCTTAGCAATTGTTGTGCTATGCGAAAAAGTTTGAAAGTCTATTCACCCCCCCCCCCCCCCCCCCCCCCTCTCTAGACTTTCACCTTACCACTTTTGGGACCAACACAAACATTGGAATTTAAATTCCCACTTTATTCACAGTATTTCATCTCCCATGGAATTGCAAATCCTTTCCCACGTAATTCTCCCTCTCTAACCAAACGCCCTGTTAGTACTATTGAATACTGATTGACTAAAAATAATCTTAATTATTATTAAGGCAATTAATAGGTATTTAGCTTTAAAAAGTCTCCCAATATATGAATTATAAAACCATAGAACCAATTAGTAGGACAATTATATTAGGTAATCTAATTAATAATTTCTTTTTTTTAAATTATATCCCCTTTTCAATAATGAATATAAGATTTCTTCCGTGGAAATATTTGTGGAAATTTTATTAAATTATAATTAATAAAATATGAAATATAATTAAGAAAATGAAATTATAAAATTAAAAAACATGAATATTTATAATTTTTTAAAAATATACATACATACAACTTATGCACTATACTAATAATAATACAAAATTTAAATGTTACTTTTTTATTAATTTCTAAATGTAACTTTTAATTATAAATTGATTAGTGCACATAATAGTGTTTAGTTCAGTGTATTTTAGGGAATGAAGTTACAGGCTTTATATACATAGATGTTATGAAAATAGATACTTGACCAAATATATAAAAGTCCTACTATATTATTATATTTTACAGTTTAACATCTTTTCATTTTTGTCTATTTTCGATTTTAAATTCTTAATAACAAAAATTTTTCGTGCAACGAACGAGTAAAACACTATATTTTTAAAAATACAATTGGATAAATGTCATAAATTAGTACAAAATCATTTCTGTTTATAATAATTAAAGAAAAAAATAAATAATTCAAATATGTGAACCAATGATTTCAAAATGAAATTAATATACAATTACAAATAAATATAGCATGATTAGATTTACTTTAATTTTATTTGTGAAATGACTTTTCTTTATCCGTTTTTGATGGGAAACTAAGGGAGTGTTTGTGTTGCCAGAAAATATTTTAAAAATAAAAATACTTACTAATATATAATAAATAATTTTAAAAGAAATTTAACCCCTAATAACATGTGTAAATCTTATATTTTTTAAAAAAATACAAATTGATAAATATCATTAATTAATTTGTACAATATCATTTCTGTTTATAATAATTAAAGAAAAAATAAATAATTCAATTATGTGAAGCAATGATTTCAAAATGAAATTAATCAATCTATAATATTGATTTAATAAAAGTAAATAATAATTTACACCAATCTATATCTATACTATTAATAAAAGTAAAATCTTCCATTAAAATGTCTCTTACCCCTTTGGATACGAGATTGCCCTTCAAGTTCTAGCATAAACAATTCCCGTTGATGCTCGCATATACCATGACTGTCAACAAAAGTCAGGGCCAAACACTAAGTCACGTTGAGTTATTACTTAAAAAAACAGTTTTTAATCACGATGAATTTTTCCCGAGTCACCCATCCTGATGGCCTGAAGGTTTTAACTCTACACGAGGATGGACAAATTTATGTTACTACTACCAATGTCATCTACAAAGAGATTTTCAATAATGTGTAATTCAAGCCAGTGATATTATAAGGAAATAATCTTTTACATTAATCTATATCTATACTATAATTTCGGTGTAATTTTATTTGGAAATAATAATTTGTTAATTATTATTTACACCACTCTATATCTATACTATTAATAAAAGTAAAATCTTCCATAAATAATCTTTAATAATTGACAAATTATATTAGGCAATAAAAATTACTATTATACAATATTTTGTAATATAGACACATATTTTTAATTATTTTGGTTTAATAATATTATATCTTATTTATAAAAATTCAAATTAATACTTTTAGTACTATTGAATATTGATTGACTAAAAATTATCTTAATTATTATTAAGACAATTAATAGGTAGAGTTAATTTAATTAGTTTTAATTTCCTTAATAAAATGATTTTTCTTTATCAGTTTTTGATGAGAGATTAATGAAGTGTTTGGGTTGCTGAAAAATATTTTAAAAATAAAAATAATTTTTTCAACCCATAAACATGTGAAAATTTTATATTTTTAAAAAAGCTACAATTTGATAAATATCAAAAATTAATTATTGCAATATTATTTATGTTTACCATGCGAATAATTAATGAAAAAAATTAATAATTCAAATATGTGAACCAATGATTTCAAAATGAAATTAATCTATCTATACTATTAATAAAAGTAAAATCCTCCTTTTCAACATTCCCGCCCAAATTAATATGAATATTAATAAAATAGTAAAAAATTAATAAAGCTTAATTGGTAACAATAATATTTCTAATTGAGTAATTGCCTAATTGACTTGAATGAAAAAAGAAATTGTCAAGATCATTGCATTTTAATTAAAAAATGAACAAAAATTAAAAATTAGACGGAAATATTTCAATAATATTCTACATCATCAATAAGAAATGCATATTTTAAATTTTAAACAATATAAAGGTAAATTAAAAATATAACGGAAATATTTCAATAAAAATATTATACATCATCCATTAAAAATGGAACGAAAATTTGGTAAAAATATCACTGCATCTAATAGTCTAATTGACTGAAAAAAAAAAGAATAATTAGCTGAAAATAAATCTGATATTACTAATTGACTGAAAATATAAAATATTCACTAATTGACTGATATTCTACCATAATATATTTTCACCCGAGTCACCAATCCTGATGGACTGAAAGTGTTAGCTCTAGACGAAGATGGACAAGATTGTGTTGCTATTACCAACGTTGTCTACAAAGATGTTTCAATAATGTGTAAATACAATAGGTGATATTATGTTTTCATTTTAATGGTAAAATTGCTATATATCTAGACAAAAAAATATATTTTTCATACAAATTAAATGAATTAGGATATCAATTCATTCTTATAGCTGAGTTGCTAAAGAACGAGCACATTTGCCTAATTTATAAAAATACTGAACAATGATAAATAAAATCTCCAAAGCAACAACATTGCATGCGTACATCTACACGTTAGCTATTAATTTGAGCAAATATTTGCACAAATTCATGCAATGATAACATAAAAACACAAAGAGTCCAAATCATACCTTCAATTGCACTATATAATATTTGATGTTCTTATTTAAATAATTATATATTGATTCATATATTATTAATATATTACAACAAATCCATTCCGTGCATCGCACGGATGCAAATACTAGTGTTAAGAAAAACGACATGTATAAACTTAACACGTTAAAGCCAAGTCAGACTCATAATTTTTTTTGACTGCTGAACATGATATGCCATAAGGTACTTGATGTCAAAAATTATTTGTCCTCAAAAGTAAAAATTGAATTTTGTATATTTATCTCTAAACCATTTGACAATTGTAATACATACATATATAATAGAGTTTGAAAATAAGTAGGGACTACACTATGCCCCACGCGAACTCATCTTAGGATCTTCATTGGATGTGAGGTGATCTCATGTTGACATTTTTTTGGTCGGATCGACATACTTCTCCCTTATCCACTTGTATTACCTACCGGATAATAATAGTCTATATCAACTTCCGTTATGGTTTATTCTCAGTCTTGAATTTTCAATTTTAATCCCTTGTTGTGTCATACATCATCATTATCATAATTGTTGTTATTGTTGTTAATATGTTTTTTCATCCCATTTTATGTCTTATACAAATAATAAGAGATGATTCAATTAAGAGTTAATACCACAAATAGTCCTTTGACTATTGGGGTAGTACTTTTTTTAGTCCTCAACTTTAAATTCAACCAAAAACACATATTTTGACTTTCATTTCTGACCACATATAGTCCTGCGATCCGTTAAGATTTTTGTTAAATTAGTGTTAAATCTAAGGATGTTATCGTCAAATCAAAGTTGTTAAGCAATTAGGGTATAAATTGATTTCTGGAGTTATAGATTTTTAGAGAACAATTTGTGCTCTCAAAGCTACACTAACGTTACAGGGGAGTGAACTGAATTGAATGAAATAAATTAAGAAACAGAATTAAAAAAAAAAAACATTACACTACAAGAAAAATGCATATAGACAACACTAGAAGGACAACAGTTTTTAAGAAAAGTGTTGTCTTTTGCATAAAAGGCAACAGTTTGGTCCAAAACCGTTGTCTTTGATGCAACACTTTTGTCAAAGACAACGGTTTTTACTTAACCGTTGTTATAAGTGTGTTGTCTTTGTACATTTTGTGAAAAGACAAAACCAGAACGACAACGGTTTTTTAAAACCGTTGTCTATGTGCATTTCAAAAAAAAAAAAAAAAAAAAGACAACGGTTTTTTTTAACTGTTGTCGTTGGTGTGTTGTCTTTAAGCGCACTAGAATACACAACACTAGGAAGACAACGGTTGTTTAAAACCGTTGTCTTTGTGCGCTTTTTTTTTTTTTTAAAAGACAACGGTTTTATTTAACCGTTGTCTTTGGTGTGTTGTCTTTAAGCCCACTAGAATACACAACACTACAAAGACAACGGTTTTTTAAAACCGTTGTCTTTGCGCATTATTATTTTTTAAAAGACGACGGTTTTATTTAACCGTTGTCATTTATGTGTTGTCTTTAATAGCACTTGAATACACAACACTACAATGACAACGGTTTTATATAACCGTTGTCGTTGCGCGTTCTTTATTTATTTAAGACAACGATTTTATTTAACCGTTGTCTTTGGTATGTTGTCTTTAAGCATATTTGAATACACAACACTACAAAGACAACGGTTATAAAAAACCGTTGTCTTTGCGCATCATTATTTTATAAAAGACAACAGTTGTATAAAATAAAAACAAAGATGTTAACAACAAGAGTCAAACCTATGACCTTCAACATAGCAAATTAAGTTTAACCAACTAAGCAACACAAACTCTTATATACCAAAGTGCAACATCTGGTATATAACTGGATTGGTTCTGTGTTGTCTGTGAAAACTAAGACAACGATTTTATAAAACAAGTTAAAGATGCCTCTAGGAAGAATAAAACCCAAGACTTCTAACATAACAAACTAAGCTAAACCCAACAAGCCACACCAACACTTAGTTATTTAAGCACAACATCTAGGATATAACGAGTTTGGTTTTGTGTTGTCTCTGAGAACCAAGACAATGATTGTATAAAATATAAGTTAAAGATAGAACCTAAGACCTCTAATATAGCAAACAAAGCTAAACCCACCAACCCACACCAACTCTTACTTATTAAAGTGTTACACCTTATCTTTTACCTATAATTTGGACCTTCATTGTTTTTGTTACGAGATGAAAATAGATGTTTAGAAGATCTAGAACAAAAATAAAAATGTAATTAAATTTTTTTGTCCAAATATAATGCATAAAAATTTAACAAAGAAGGAATACAATTCAAAAGTTAATATAATAGTTCTATTTTTGTTCATATTTAAATATAAAATTATTCACCAAAATTTCAATGTCAATTCATTAAAGTTTTATTTTCAATTCATTAAATTACAATTTCTAATTCATTAAATTACATGCCACAGAACGGCCCCGTGCGGTGCGGTGTGGTGTTCAGGATGGTGCGGTATGGATGGTGCGGTATGATAGGGGTCTGGGTTGGTAATCGACCCTTCCGGCTAGCGCATGACTAACAAGGTTAGCTATATGTTGGTAATCGATCCTTTCGGCATGCATGGGACACGTGGAGAATGGATATGAAAGAGTAGTTAATGTCGTACAGTTAGCTATAGCCCATTTCTTTTGCCGCGATCTTTGTAATAAAGGGCAAATAATGCTGTGCAATCGTGTCCAGCATGCATGGTGCACACCGTTCTATGTTCATAAGTATCAAACTATATATTCATAATTTTTGAAATTTATATTCATAATGATTGAACTCTATATTCACAATTATAGAACTCTATGTTCATAATTTTTTATGTTCATATTCCCAATTGTTGAACTCTGTATTCACAAATCACAAAATTATGTGTTCATAATTTGAAAACTATACAATTTAGAAATTATGAAACAACAATACAGAAATTATGAATCTGCAATATAGAAATTATGAATCTACTGTATTTATACGCGGTACTATTTTGGGTCTAGCGACCCGGGTAATAAAGCTAATATTTTCTTACCCTGTTCTATATCTATATCGCCCGGTTTAAGGTGGACTTGTTTGGTACAGATTAATCTGGGACTTATCTACTCCAAAAAGTAGAATCTGCCCCAAACTCTAAAACGATTAAAAGGTTTGAAGGGGTAGAAAGGAGGTAAATGCATCTTTTTCAGGGAGCTCCAAGTTGAGGTTTATTTAAAAAAAGAAAGGTCTATTGTTCAAGAAGCACTACAGGAGCTTAATGGTGGAATAGAATCTGTGTAGAATGCTGAGTCATTTATTTGTTCTGATTTTTCCACGATCTTAAATATGGCCTGAAGTATTGGACAAAATTAACTACTGTTACTTTAATAATATCATGTTTCAAATGCACAAGGAGGTTATAATCTCATTCTTCATATTGATGGAGCAGGGGAAATCTACCTTGCAGGTATCTTCTTTTTTTCTGTTTTTTCCTTACATGATTATATTTATCTCGAGTAACTTAAACTCCGTAAAATAAGAATAAATAAATCCTTAAAAAGTACATTTCTTTATATTTTTTTCACAGTTCAATTTACATGTAGCTGACCGACATGTCTAGATGCATATGTAAGATTTTGCATGGCCAGGTTTGAATAAATTTAATTTGTCGTTTTTCTAGCTCGAAACGTTGAAAATGAGTATGTTAATTAGGTTGAGTTTTTGGATGGGTTAAAATCGAATTATATTAAATGTTATAATTACTTTTTAAAAAAATTTATCGAGATTAATTATAAGTTGGGTTTGTTGGTTGAAATCTAGTTGAAATAAAGAATTTATAATGAAGTGCTAATTAATATAATAATATAATTTTGCATGCAGATAATGTATATATGCAGTTCCATGATGAATGCTGGGAAGTTCCAATCTATGATGATAAGTAAGCAGCATATATATACAATCTCTTTCAACTTCAGTGTATATCTTACTAATCTTAGGTCTTAGTGGATTTATTTATGTGTAGTTTGAGAATTATTACAAAGGAGCAGATTTAATCTGTAATTGGTAAGAAATGTTTTGTGAATGTACAGTCAATTGTTTGAGCTGCTTGCACTGTGTGGCATGTTGATGATGAATTTCAACTGGACTCAAATTTTGAAAAGGAGAGAAATACTCAGGTAACTAACATTTAAGGAGACAAAACACTACTTGTTTCATTCTACGTACGACTACTCTTTTGTTGTGTGAAAATATAATCATTATATTTTACTTTGGACTTTGTCATATATATCAACAATACAAAGAAACTTTTGGTGGGTTTAATGTAAAGAATGTGGCCAAAATGGGGGAGAAAGAGATTCAAGAAATTGCATTAAAAAAGCATTGATGTTAACGGTGAGCAGAGTAAGGTGCATTGTGCAGAATGCCAAATGCACAATGAAGGCATGTTTCAGCTCCATCTACCCTTCTTTACCTTTTACTTATTATTATCTTTTAAAATTTATTCTGGAATTTGGAGGTCTCTATATCAATTTACCCTCCTTCTCTTTGTACATGCATACATGTAAATAATAGAATCATTTTCGTTGTTCTGGCAGATTGGAGCCAGCAAAAGAGTGGAACGTTATATAAAGTAGGTATGATTTGATCATTAGAACGTTGTGATCATTTAGAATTGGTTCGTGGAATTGTTTTTTTTTTGTAGTATTATGACTTTGGATGATATATGATTCAATTAGAATTGGTCATGGAAGTATTTAGACTTATTAATTAGTTCTTTTGTATTTTGAACCTTAGCTTGTGCAAAATTATGTAACTACACTTGGCTATGGTGAATATATAAATTGATTTTTTATATGATTAAAATTAAAGCAGGTTAAAAACGGTTAAAAACCGTTGGGACAACGGTTAAATACTTTTGTCTATTTTACCATAGACAACAGTTTATGGACGTGACTTTTAACAACAGCGGTTTCAACAATACACAAACTGTTGTTTTTTAAAGAAAAACAACAGTTAAAAATCATTGTCTATGTGCATCACATTTAACAACACTGGTTTCAACAACATTGAATACACAACGGGTTAAAAACCGTTGTCTTTGAAAGAAATGACAACGGTTAAAAACCGTTGTCTCTGTACGTGACTTTTAACAACACCAGTTTCAACAACACTCAATAGACAACGGTTCTTAAACCGTTGTCTTTTCAAGAAAAGACAACAGTTAAAAACCGTTGTCTATGTTCATGACTTTTAACAACACCGGTTTCAACAACACTTAATAGACAACGGTTAAAAAACCGTTGTTGGTTCTAGAAAAGACAACAGTTATTAACCGTTGTCTATGTGCGTGACATACAACAACACCGGCTTCAACAACACTTAATAGACAACGGTTAAAAAACCGTTGTTGTTTCTAGAAAAGACAATAGTTATTAACCGTTGTCTATGTGCGTGACATATAACAACACCGGCTTCAACAACACTTAATAGACAACGGTTAAAAAACCGTTGTTGGTTCTAGAAAAGACAACAGTTATTAACCGTTGTCTATGTGCCTGACTTACAACAACACCGGCTTCAACAACACTTAATAGACAACGGTTAAAAAACCGTTGTTGTTTCTAGAAAAGACAACGGTTAAAAAACCGTTGTCTATGCGCAGGACTTACAACAACACCGGCTTCAACAACAGAAATTATACCCCTACAACAACGGTTATTAACCGTTGTCTATGTGCATTTTTCTTGTAGTGTTAATAAGAAACAAATACTTCTCAACATTACATATAAGGAAAATTCCAATACTTATAAGTTATAACGATCCGAGATGGTCTTAAACAAGTTTGACCCTTAAATTTATATTTTTAAAAATTTAAATAACAGATACGATGTCCTTTTGTCTTAAAAACCGACAGTGTATCTACTTTTATTTTTTATTTTTTAATAAAGAGATACAATATTGTTTTTTTTTTTTTTTTTTTTAAAAATCAACATCGTATCTTTAAAAAAACAAAATAATAAGGAGACATGACGTGGATTATTTAAAAAAAAATTAATGCCATTTCTTATTTATTTTATAAAAAGGTGAAATTTGAAAAAACTGATATCGTTTCACAATTTTTTGTTAAAAAAATGAATAAATAAAAGATGTCGGTTTTTTTTTCAAAAACTTCACGTCATTTCATTATTTCTTAAATGGCATACAACATAGGATTTCTAAAATTGAAGTCGTGTCATTTATTTACTACGTAGTCCAGAACTATTACGCAAAATAAGTAACGTTAAAAGGGTTTTGCAACGTGAAAATGACACAAAAGAGAAGTATTAACTTTTATTAGTTTTTTTACACCAAGAGTTACTCATATAAATTGGTTTGTTTACCAAAATTCAAGTTTTTCTATCTTTTTTTTTTTTGGTTTTTTTTTCTAGATTTTGTTTATGTGCGTTCTTTTGTGTTGATTTTATGTAAATAAATCTACAAATATTTAATCAAGATTGTAGTATTATTATTTGTGCATAGGTGTAGCACAAATCTATGTTGGGAAGAAAGCTCGCAAGAATATATAATTAGCACAATGAAAATAAATAAACGGCACCAAGAAGAACACCAAGAATTTTAACGTGGAAAAACCTCCTCAAGGCAAGGAGTAAAAAACCACGGGCACAAGCCAGTAAACCTTCCACTATATAGATAATGGGTACAACAGAGGAGGCTTCTCTAATTCAACGATTAGAGGCAACACAAAATACAAGAGAAAATAACATACCCCGAGGCACAAGAATTTCTACGAAATCCACCAACTTCTTCTCGGCTAATTTTCTCACACTTGTATATCTCAACAAATTTTCTCTCCTCTCTTTTTCTTCTTCTTGAACTCTCTCATATCCAAGGTAGCCAAATCCATGGCCTTTATATAGGCTTTACAAAGCCAACTCTTTTGTCTTTTCATTTGCCCACTTTAATCTCCCATTAAGTGGACATGAATAAAGCCATTAATCAAAAAACCTTTCACTTATCTTCCAAGCTTAATTGTTAAGCTTTTGGTCACCACCCTACCCACATTGGTGGGACCATCTAGCAACAATCTATATAGAAATATTCTAAATGTGTCTGTGTCTATATAATAATAATAATAATAATAATAATAATAATAATAATAATAATAATAATAATAATAATAATAACATATACGAGAAAATTTGTATGGTCATTTAATTAATGTGTATTACTATATTTTTTAAAGTACAACTCATACATATATGAGAAAGTTTATAGTGCCAATCAAATGTATATATTCTTGAAGGAGTAATTGAAAATTTGTATATATTCTTTAAAACCACTAAATAATGAGTTCTACTACATAGACTCTCAAAATTCTACTCCCTCATTTATACTCCTTGAGGTGGCAAACCATGATTGGTTATTTTCTATCATGTGGGTCCAGAGGAAAATGTCTACATCAAGACCATGTGAGAGGGAGTACAAGTTGGGAGTTTAAAATGGGAGTACACCAAGTATTTTCCTTAAATAATTTTGCGATTGAGCAAATCTAATAGTAAGTGGGACCAAACTTGGCTCATTTGCCAAGGCAAAATCTTTAAGAGCATCCACTATAGAGAAGAATGAGGAGTTATTTGACAACTGTACTTTTGAGGTGCAAATGCCATGTTGGAGGAGTGAGGTGAAGAGAGAGAGTGGTTTTTTTTTTTTTTTTTTTTTTTTTTTTTTGCAAATGATGATTTATTTCTCTTCCCAAGGAAGAGAAATAAATGTGAAGACAGCACTTGCTGTGTGCGTTTCGCACACAGCAACTGCCACACCAACAAAGAGAAATAAATGTGATGACAGCACTTGATGCGTGCGTTTCGCCCACAGTAACCGCCACGCGTGGCGCATTCAACGCCAGTTTTGATTTTTTTTCCTCCCCTTCCCACATTCTCTTTCCTAATCACTCTTACATTCTCCCTCAAATCTCCCCAACTGATGCGGATGCTCTAATAGGTGATATGGTTGCGTGGGTTAGACGCACACACCTACCTCCACCCCTGGTTGTATATATCCGTTTTTTATCTAGCAGATCTGTTAAATTTCATTTTCTTTCTTCTTGTTCTTCTCTCTTAGCTTCTTCTCTCTTCTTCTCTCTTCTTCTCCTCCTCACCACCACATCTTGCTTCTTTTTCTCCTCCTCACGGCCACCGTCACCGTCACCGTCCACCACTCATCCTTACTACCACCATCACCTTCTTTTTAATTCTACTTCAACTCCTCCTTACTACCACCGTCACCGTCCACCATCGTCGCCACTCTACCAACGCCGCCTCCACCACAACCTTCCTTCTTCATTGTGTGTTTTTATTTTTTTTAAATTAGGTATTATTTTAATTTTTTGAATTGTTATAAATATTTTTAAATTGTTTTGAATTATTTGTTCATAGTTGGTGGTAATTTTTGTATTTTTATGCAATAATTATGTATAATGTAAGTGTAAAATAAATTTACACGATTGGCTATTTTATTGGCTTTACTAGATTTAAATTAAAATAGTGTTGTTATTGTTAATTCTTTTATGGACCATGTGAGTACATAATTAGTGGCCAGCATGGATTGTTTATTTGAGTCTACGGTGAAGCATTCAAAGAAAAAACTGAGTGGCTGTGGCTTATTCGAACAGTGGAAGGCTAAGGAAGAGGCTATATTTGAGGATCAAACAAAAGACTCATGAAGCACTATAAAAGCATACTGCTCGAATGGAGACATTGCCAATTCGATTCTTACACATTGCGAGAGCTATCCTGATTTTACAAAGCTGTTTTATGATTTAATTCTTAAAAGTATTTAAACTGTACTACATGATCAGTACGTGCTACTGCTGAAGCAACTTGAGAAGATTGTTCGGGTATTCGTGTGTCAGTCCTGGATAGGTGTTAGAAAGAGTGGTAGTGGTAAAGGCTGGAGGCCGTCTTCATTTACCTCTTGTAATACTCCTTTTGGTGAACATCTATAGTGGATTGGGCAAACGTGGGTTGCCCCGCAGACGTAGGAGAAGGAGCTCCGAACTGCGTAACAATTTCTTCGTGTTTTTAATTTACTTTATGCTTTCTGCAATTATTATTTATACTTGCGTAAACGAGTTTAATTAATTAACTAAATTGGTGCATAACTTAATTAACAAGTAAAAACACATAGCTTTTATGTTTCAAGTGTCACGGTGCAATTTCAATTGGTATCAGAGCCTGTAGACTTAATCTATTAGTCTATCGATCTGGCGAATCCGTGCATCTTGAATTTATCTCTTCAGCGGCTCTTTTTATTTTTAAGTTTATTGCTTATTTGTTTGATCTCACGGGGTATTGAGTTTTGCAGAATGGATCGAACTAAAGCCATTCCCCAGTTGACTGGCAACAATTACGCATATTGGAAGGCGCGGACCCATACGCATCTAAAGGCTCAAGGGGAAGCTGTATGGTGGTCTGTGGTGTCAGGATGGACACATCCCACTGAACCCAGTTCCAGTGCTGATGGAACAGAAGTAACTAAACCAGAGACTGAGTGGACTCAAACAGAAATAACCAATGCAGGAAACAATGACAAAGCCTTAGACACAATTTATTCTCTTATGCATGAAAGCCAGTTTTCAATTGTTGCAGGTATTCCTTCAGCTAAAGGTGCTTGGGAGGCACTTGAGTCTACATACGAAGGAACTACATCGGTAAAACAGTCAAAGTTGCAACTGGTCCAGTCAGAATTTGAAGAACTGCGCATGAACGAGGATGAGACAGTCATTGACTTTCATACACGCGTACAGGAACTAGCGAATCGCGCAATGGTTCTTGGTGAACCATTCTCGCAGGAAAAACTTGTTAAGAAGATACTGAGATCTTTACCGCCCAGGTTTCGAATGAAAGTCACAGCCATCCAAGAGCATGATGGCTGGGAGAAAAAAATCTGTTACTCAGCTAATGGGAAATCTTAAAACATATGAAACGGAGATTTTAACTGATCATACGAAAAAACAAAAAAATATTGCTTTTGCCGCTAAAAAAAATAATGTTGTATATGATACAGATGAAACTAGTGATGATACAGTTGCATTCTTAACTAAACAGTTTTCAAAAATTTTGAAACAGGTATCCAAAAACACTCGCAACAGAAATTCACAAAAGGGAGCACGTCGTTCAAAACTGCACCTATGACAGGGGCGTCAAACGCCAAGCAGTCTATCTCACGTCCAGGACAGTCCAAAGAAAGGTCCAACAACAAAGGCATCAAGTGCTATGAATGCGAGGGATTTGGGCATGTACAAGCTGAATGCGCCACCTATCTTTGACACAAAAAGTCTATGTCAGCCATTACCTGGAGCGATGACGAGCCCGACGTTGAACCAACTGGGTCAGATGTCGAAGAAATTTCGGGTAACTTTGTTACATTTACAACACGATTTACTGACAGTTCAGAACCTGTTGAAGACTCAGAAGGTGGTGACTACGTCTCTGCAGAAGATGTGGAACAAAATGCTTTATCTTTTGAAGCTGAATTTAATAAGTTGTATCCCAAATTGGAAGCATTAAGAAAAATGAACTGCAAAACTAGCTAGTGAAATTGAGATTGTAACGAATGCAAATAAAGTATATCAAAATCAAGTAGCTGATAGGAATGTTTTGCTTAAAGAAGCAGCAGGTCGAGAGGAAAGACTACAACACAAAGTACAAACCGGAAAGGTACTTCTTAAGGAAGTAGCTGACCGAGAAGCAAAACTCCAACAAGAAGTTCAGAGTTTGAAACAGGAGCTCAGCACCTACAAACGACAAATCCAAATGATGGATACCACTTCAACACTCGATAAGATTCTTGATTCCGGCAGGAAAACGTCTGCAAAATTTGGTTTGGGCTTCACTAGCAGTAACTCCAAAGATAAGACTATATTTGTCAAAGCCTCTGGACCTGATCCAGACGACATCCCTGAATGCAGCACTGTGAAACGCTCCTATGGTAAAGTAAACGTAAATAAGATAAGTTATAAGCTATATAATCCTGTTTGCCACTATTGCAGGTTACGCGGACATACCAGACCTGAATGCTACTATTTCTACAAAGATCAAAGGATTGAGAAGTTCAGGCACAAGAACATTCAACCGTTCACAAAACAGATTTGGGTCAAAAAGGCTGATTATATATCGTTTGTTTCATTTCATACTAAAAGTGCAGGACGAGAAGAGAAATGGTATTTTGACTACATGAAAGGGAATGTAAAATTCCTGAACAACGTCAATACCAGTAACGGTGAAGTTACTTTCGGTGACGGTGTCAAAGGTCAAGTGACTGGCGTAGGCACTTTAAATGTAGCTGGTTTGCCAAAACTGGACAAAGTGTTACTTGTCCGTGGACTTCACTCCAATCTTATTATCATAAGTCAATTGTGCGACCAAAACTGGAACGTGTGCTTCACTAAAAATAGTTGCAGTGTGATGGACAACTCAAATCAGTGTGTCATGGAAGGTAAACGATCAAATGATAATTGCTATATTCTAACAAATAATGTGCTATGTTGCAGGTCCAGCATGAATGAAGCTGAGCTATGGCATCAAAAAATGGGTCATCTTAGTTATAGACTTCTCGATAAACTTGAAAAAATAGAAGGTGTTCGTGGGCTACCGAAAATGAAAGTCGAGTCATCTATCTGCGGTGCATGTCAAACTGGGAAACAAATCAGATCAGCTCATCCAGCTCAACACACCATAAACACAAGCCGGTGCCTGGAATTGATTCACATGGACCTCGTTGGTCCAACTCAGACAGAAAGTCTTGGAGGTAAGAAGTATATACTAGTATGCGTTGATGATTTTTCTCGTTTTGCTTGGGTTATGTTTCTCAGGGAAAAATCCGAAGCGCTTGAGGCATTCAAGACACTGGGATTAAAACTTCAAAAAGAAAGAAAGGAATCCATCAGTAGAACTCGAAGCGATCACGGCAGAGAATTCGAGAACAAGCTGTTCGATAGCTTTTGTAATCAATCAGGGATTACACATGAGTATTTAGCTCCAAAAACTCCATAACAAAATGGTGTTGTGGAAAGGAAAAATCGCACCATCCAGGAGATGTGTAGAGTGTTGCTCAACGCCAAAGGATTACCACAAAAGTTCTGGGCGGAGGTTGTAAACACCGTGTCACATCATCAACAGAGTTTACCTACGACCGGGTACAACACAAACTCCGTATGAACTCTGGAAAGGTAAGAAACCAAACATTACTTATTTTCACATTTTCGGCTCACGTTGTTTTATCTTGAAAGATAGGAATCCGACTTCTAAATTTGAACCAAAAAGCGACGAAGGAATTTTCCTCGGATATTCCACCAACAGCAGAGCCTATCGAGTATATAATAAAGTGACCAAAACCATAATGGAGTCCACAAACGTCGTCATTGATGATCAACCCAGTGAGATTACTGAAGTTGTCCAAACTGATCCAGTGACAGAACCTGAAACTGACCGACCTAAAATTCCTGACGCTGGTACTCCAGAACCAGACCTTGAGTCACCTATCTCATCGCCCATATGCAATCAACCCCAATCTGAACCTGAGACAGAATCAGAAAATGATCATGATGATATTGATATTCCAACTCATATTCAAAAAAATCATCCGATCCAAAATATAATTGGAGATCCCAGTTCAGGTGTGAAAACTCGAGGTAAACCAAAGCGCGACTATCTTGAACTAGCTGGATACTCTTGCTATACGTCGCAGATTGAACCAAAGAATATCAAAGAAGCCTTAACTGATGAACACTGGATCAAGGCCATGCAAGAAGAATTGGGACAATTCGAAAGGAACAAGGTATGGACTCTAATCCCTAAACCGAATAATGTAAATGTTGTAGGTACAAAGTGGATTTTTCGAAACAAGACTGATGCAACCGGCAATATCGTTCGAAATAAAGCAAGACTAGTCGCTCAAGGGTATTCCCAAATTGAGGGAATCGACTACGACGAAACGTTTGCTCCAGTAGCTCGCCTGGAATCCATCCGATTGCTACTCTCCATTGCCTGTGCTTTAAAGATCAAGCTCTTTCAGATGGATGTTAAAATAGCCTTTCTAAACGGCTATCTCACAGAGGATATATATGTTGCACAACCAAAAGGGTTTGAAGACCCGCAACATCCAGAATATGTATACAAGCTTCAAAAAGCTCTATACGGGCTAAAACAAGCTCCAAGAGCCTGGTACGAAAGACTTGCACAATATTTACTTCAAAATGATTACAAACGAGGACGTTCGGACAAAACCTTGTTCATAAAACGATCAGGTAAACACATAACCATTGCACAAGTTTACGTTGATGATATTGTGTTTGGGTCCACACAGATAGGTGAAACAGACAAACTGGTCAAAGTTATGCAAGAAGAGTTCGAAATGAGTATGATCGGAGATCTGACGTATTTTCTAGGATTACAGGTCAATCAGTCAAAAGAAGGGATATTTATTTCTCAAGCGAAGTATGCGAAAAATCTCATATCAAAATTCGGTCTTGAATCTGCGAAAGATGCCCGGACACCCGTCTCCACAACTACAAAATTATCTAAAGACAATCAAGGAACTTCCGTTGACTCCACATTGTACAGGAGTATGATTGGTAGTTTACTGTACCTAACTGCTAGTAGACCTGACATCGTGGTAAGTGTTGGTATGTGTGCACGCTATCAAGCAGATCCAAAGGAATCGCACTTGAAGGCAGTCAAACGTATTATAAAATACGTTAAAGGTACAATAAATTATGGTATTTGGTATTCCGCTGATACTAATCCCAGTCTTACAGGTTTTAGTGATGCTGACTGGGCTGGTAACGCCGATGATAGAAAAAGCACGTCCGGAGGATGCTTTTTTATCGGGAAAAATCTGGTTGCCTGGCTGAGTATAAAGCAAAATTCAATCTCGCTCTGCACTACAGAAGCTGAGTACATAGCTACAGGCAGTTGTTGTACACAGTTGCTTTGGATGCGTCAAATGCTGTCCGATTACGGGTTTGATCAGAAAAATATGGTCCTCTTCTGCGACAACACGAGTGCAATCAATATATCTAAAAATCTGGTACAACACTCCCGGACGAAGCACATAGACATCCATCATCATTTCATCCGTGAACTAGTTGAAGAAAAAGAAATTGAGTTAGAATACATTCCAACTGACAAAAATCTTGCAGATTTATTGACGAAACCATTAGACAAATCTAGGTTTGAACTACTTCGTGCAGCCCTCGGAGTTTGTACGATTAATGTCTAAATTCTCCAGCAGGTATTTTTTTTTAATTTATTTTTTATTTTTGGACTAACTGATTAATTGGTTTACGTGCGTGTTTTCTTGTTACCAGGGACAAAGGGATACGAATTTGTTTGGGTTTCTTTAATCTTTCCGGTCTTATTTATCTATATATGAATTACTAATTTTCCCTTGGAATGTTTTATTTTTTTCGGATATCTTATGCTTGCATCTAGAAGACCTACTAACCTATGAATATCATTATATCTATCCTAGCCATCAATATCTCACGCCTTTTCAAGCTACACATCAAATCAACCCATTACTTTTTGTCTCTCTTGGTCTTCCTCTCTAACCCGAGATCACCACCATCATCTTCATCTCTTCACCTTCCACCATTGTTGCTCTCTACAAGCTTCACCCATGGAAAATCCATTTCTCATCTACGTGACTCGATCAGAAAGAGCAAACCTTTTTCGAAAAATCATTGATGTCGAGTCTCCCTTATCTCCTGAAGCTACCGATAAGGTTCTTGCCACAATCAAATCAGATGGATTTCTACTGGAAGGGCTCACGGACAAAGAAAAAAGGCAAATGCTTGCTCTAGCTCGCCATATCTCCGCCACACCTTGGTCGTTTCCACCTGTGTCAGCCGTTGTCCCAGATTCCACTCTTCCCGGTCCAGCTTCTCTTGCCTCATCTCAGACAGTGGTACTCCCTGCCCTTTCTTCGCCTTTAAACACATCTAGAAAAATTGATTTTGATGTATCTCTGCCTGATCAATTTGTGTCTCCCATATCTCATGATGTTTTTGATGTTTAAACTCTGCCTGTACCTGGTGATCCTTATGATCCTTTGTCTCACAATTTACCTAGGGAAAATGTTGATTTAGTTGCTTTATCTGACTTAGTAATTTCCTTGCCATCTGCGTTTTCCATTCGAAATGTTGCCCAACATGTGTCTGTTCCAACGGGGCTTGTTCGGCCTTTTCTATTCCCATTACTATTGCTGCGTCTAAAAGTCACTCTGATCCTGTACCCATTCGTGTTTCATCTACGCAAGAATCGGTTCCCATTATCTCTGTTCCTATTGCTAATTCTTCCCGAAAGGGAAAGGAGAAAATCTCTGTTTCAGGTACTGCAGAAAAGAGAGGATTGTCATAGTTGGATGATGTTGAAACTCAAACTGATCGTAAACTTCAATGGAAGGGTTCCACATTGCCACCCAGAACCACTCGGTCAAGAGCGCAAGTTGACACACATGCTGTTCCTACGCCATCTGGCTCCAAATCGAAAGGATCAAGCAAGGTCTACAAACCGCATCTTCTGTCTCCTGATTTATTTGTTGTTTGGAAAACTCATGTCAACCAGGTTTTCATCGTCGAAAAATCCATCAATGAAGAGGATTTGGCTGCCAAGTGCAATATTATCCCGTTGTTACGTGATCAAAATTTGCTTGCCTCTCTACGCCATATTGGTCCCTACTCTACATGGTTGACAGCAGAATTTTACACAAATTTGACCTTGGACACATTCACTGAAGGCTCAGCACGATTTCATCAAGTTTTCATTCGTGGCACTTGGTATCCTTTCGGGCCTACTGAGATTAATGCATATTTGGGCACACCAAATCATCCTGCTTCTCCGGATACTAGTCCTCACTTGTTGGCAACTGCACTCACTCATAATAAAGTGGTTTCATGGCCGAGTGATGGAATTTCAAGCTTGAAACTCACAACTGTCTACTCCGTGCTTCTTCGCCTTGCATCGGCGAATTGGGTCCCGGTAGTCCGTCGCCATCAAGTACCAGAACATCTAGCTGGCCTTCTATAAAAAATCAGGAACCGTCTTCCGTTCAACCTCGGCATGGTTATTTTCTCGCACTTAATGTCTTTTTTGTAGAAGAAAGAAGCCAAAGTCCATCTCCCTTTTACGTGTTTGATTTATGGGGTGCTTCAAGACCATGGTTTTAAGCCCTATAAGGAAGAAGTGATTACAACTCCTGACAATGCGTACATTTTTTATGATCGACTTACACAACGAGGTCATTACGATGATCGAGCTTCACTTGATCAGCTTCCTGCTATTCCACCTCCAACGCCACTGGTTTCTGCGCCAGCCTCATCTACTGACACTGCATTAGCTTCTCGTCCAGGCTCAAGACTTGTTCCCAAAGAACCCCCAACATTGGTTGATCGTAGGCAGATTGTGCTCACTCTTGAGGCCTCTATTGCAAAAGTTCAACAATCGGTCACCTCTCAACAAGCAACCATCACTGGCCTTGCAAAGCTTCGTGATGCACAGCTCGAAGAAATCGCTCGCATAGAAGCTATTCACGCTCGGGTTTTAGCTGACACTGGAGCTGCTTCCTCGGATTCTGACTCCGAAGATGAAGAAGATGATTCAGACTAGGGCACCCCGTCTGCACGGTAAATCTAATCCACTATTTGATGTTCACCTTCCTTTGTCATTTATTTGGCAAAAGGGGGAGTAAGGAGTAAGGAGTAAGGGGGAGTATCCTACTCTTTTGGATGACTATGGTACGGTTTTATTGGCTATTTTGGAAGGGCTATTTTTGGAAGTGTTATTGCTAGTCAGTATGGTAATAGTGGACTTATATTAGTTAGGGGGAGTAATAGTAGTGTTTGATGCTCCTAACTATCTGTATGGATATTTTTGGTATGGTATCTCGCATGCACAAGTTAATTAGTGTTATGGTATGCTATGATTTTAACGCTTCTGTGTGTGATTCAAGAATTGAAGATTTTTTTCAATTACATTCTCTATTCACAAGTGGTCCAAAAGAATTTAATTTGTTAATTGTTTTCTAAATGTTTATGATATGTTAAGTTCATATACTAAGGGCTATAAATAAAATTTAAATTGATTTTTGCCCAAAGTATTTGATACTCAAGTTTTCCAAATAAAATGCCAAAGGGGGAGATTGTAAGTGTAAAATAAATTTACACGATTGGCTATTTTATTGGCTTTACTAGATTTAAATTAAAATAGTGTTGTTAGTGTTAATTCTTTTATGGACCATGTCAGTACATAATTAGTGGCCAGCATGGATTGTTTATTTGAGTCTACGGTGAAGCATTCAAAGAACAAAATGAGTGGCTGTGGCTTATTCGAACAGTGGAAGGCTAAGGAAGAGGCTACATTTGAGGATCAAACAAAAGACTCATGAAGCACTATAAAAGCATACTGTGATGGTGTCTTTGATCAACCAGCTTTGCTCTTTGTTCAGATCAGTAAGTAAGCAGTTTTGGTTCAGCTAACAACTTTTAGGGGCCAAGGGCTTTTTGGTCTTTTCCTGTTAAGATGGCAGTTATAACTGCCATCTCTTCCTCTCTCCTTTTATAAGGCTGTAATCATCTTTTTCTTCTGAAGTTTTCCTCTCCAATAATACAACATGCTGAGCTTCTTACCATAGATGAACTTTGTCACTTTCACCATGAGTTAATCTATCTTAACATGGTACCAGAGCGCCGGAACTACGCCGTCGTGGTGATGACAGAAAATCAGAACGGAAATTCAGTCGGAGCTTCTTCGAACCAAAGTCCAGCTCAGATGAACATGAATTCGAGTCCAAATCATGCTCAACGAGCTGCTGATGAATTCGATGATCCCTGGTACCTGCATATTACAGAAAATCCTAACCTGATCCTGGTGTCTCCACCACTGTCCGAGGTGAATTATGCGTCCTGGAGCAGATCAATGAAGATAGCTCTTGAAGTCAAAAATTAAATTTGGATTTGCAGATGGATCCATATTGAAACCTGAGATAAATGATCCGAAGTACACTATTTGGAAGAGATGCAACAACATAGTGTGCTCCTGGATCTTCAAATCGCTGTGTCCTACGATTGCAGAAGGAGTTTTATACCTTGAAGCTGCATCGGATGTCTGGAATACTCTGAAGAAGAGGTATTCTCAGGTTGATTCACACAGGATTGCTGAATTGCAGAATGAGATCTTCAAATGTTCTCAAGGTAATCTCACAATTAATGAGTATTTTACTAAATGTAATGCATTATGGGTTCAAATGAATGCAATGAGACCTATTCCTGCCTGTGAGTGTGTGCCTAAGTGTACTTGTACTCTGATTGGGAAGATCCAAAAGGAAAAGGAAGAGGATCAGATAATAAGATTCCTAGAAGGATTGAATGAAGAATATGAGAATATCAAATCCGGAATTCTAGTCATGGAACCTATTCCAGCCATGGAAAAAGTTCTCAATATGACTTTAAAGATGGAAAGGAAGCTCAGGAATTCTCTTAGTCAGAAGAACAATGATCTAGATCAAGCTACTGTTGTTCAAGGTGGTGGAGATCAGTGTGCAGATGATCAACATGTGGTTTCAACCTTAAGCAACAACAACAAGAAGAAATACAACAGTGGAACAGGGAAAAATGTGCCAAAATGCATTTTTTGTGGAATGATTGGACATACTATTGAGAAATGCTATAAGAAGCATGGATATCCCCCAGGTTGGGTAGCAGGTTATAAGTCTAAGAATAAACAACAGCCTCAAGATGCTCAGCAGGTCCACAATGCTTCTGTGAACCAAATTGGTGATATAGGCCTCACTAATGATCAGTTTCAAAGGCTATTGTCATTGTTGCAGAATCAGAATCAAGGAAGTCAAGCATCAACTAATGCAGCTGTGACTGTCAACACTACTGGACTGAGACCAGAATTCAGAAATCCCATGGAGAAACATCATGAAGGCAAGTTTATCTCTAACCTTCATGTTAGTAGTGCTTTAATTTCCTCCACCATTTGGATTCTACACTCAGGAGCCACTGACCATATTACATGTTCCTTAGAATACTTTGAAGCATACAATTCTGTTCAGGGAATGTCTGTTAAGTTACCAAATGGAGAAATGTTGAGTGTATCACATATAGGACAAGTCAAGTTGCATAAAAACATATTGTTGCAGGATGTCTTACATATTCCCTCCTTCACTTTCAACGTTATATCTGCAAGCAAGTTAGTTAGACAATCAGGCTGTGAAATCATTATGAAACCTAACTTTGCACCATTCAAGGACATCTTGGGAGAATGGATGGTTTTGCTAAGGAAAGAGATGGATTATACATACTTTCTGATCCACCTATGAAGAAGCAGATGTGTGGTGTGAATGAAGAATCTGATATACTTTGTAATGGTTTTTCTCTATAATTGTGGCATGATAGATTAGGGCACTTTCCCATAAATAAAGTGCAACTATTAAAGGGAATAAAACTTGCATCTTCTTCTAAACCTGTTGATTTTATCTGTGAGACATGTCATTTTGCAAGACATAAGAGATCTATTTTCCCTGTTAGTGTTACTAGAGCTGAAAAATGTTTTGATTTATTACACATGGATGTTTGGGGCCCCTTTGCTGTGCCATCTCTCAAAGGGGAGCATTATTTTTTGACTATGGTAGATGATCATAGTAGATTTACTTGGCTGCATCTAATGACACACAAATCAGAAGTAAAGACCATATTTCAAAACTTTTACAATATGGTTTGCACTCTGTTTTCAGCAAAAATTAAGGATGTCAGAACAGATAATGGAAGTGAGTTCATAATGACCACATTTTTCAATGAAAAAGGAATAATACATCAGAGATCATGTGTGTACACACCCCAGCAGAATGGGGTGGCTGAAAGAAAACATTAACATATTCTGAATATAGCCAGAGCCTTGAAATTTCAGTCTGGATTACCTGATGATTTTTGGGGCCACTGTGTCCTACACTCCTCTTATTTGATTAATAGACTTCCTACTGATGTTATAAATGGTTGCACTCCATTTCAGATATTGTTTGGGAAGGATGTGGATTATGAGCATTTCAGATCCTTTGGTTGTTTAGCTTTTGCTGCAACTATTTCACCAGGGAGGAACAAGATGGGATCCAAGGCCTCAAAGTGCATATTCTTGGGTTTTCCTGCTAATGTCAAACATGTTATATGATGTTATTAACAAAGTTACTTTTGTTTCTAGGGATGTCAAATTCTATGAACATGTTTATCCTTTTAGAGACAAAAATCTAGATGTCAATAAGCCTACATCAGAGTTGTTTAATCCCACCTTGCCTCTTGTTCCCATTTCTGTTGAAGCAGATGTTGTTGGGTAATTAGGTGGAAAAATTCCCAAAAATAATAATCCTACGAAAAGATTAATATTATATGGGAAAACAGAAAGAGTTGGGAAGGAAAAGGTTGAGTGTTTGGGTAGGGATTTAGCACGAGTTCGAACACGAAGTTCTTTTCCTTAAAACCTTATTTGCTACCTCCCACAAGTGCTAGGAGCGTTGTAGCCTAGGTTTCCCAGGATAAAACGTGCTACGATTCCTTGTTTAAGCACCTAAACAAGGAACCCGGCAAACAAAGCAAAGCTGGAACACAGATTGGCTAAAGAAGAGAGTAGAAGCAGAAGTTTTGAGATGAAAAGTTACTGGAATTCCTTTTGTTTCTCACTGTGTAAAATGCTACTGCTCTACCTCTCTTTATATAGGGATGTTGGAAGGGATAGCATTCAACATGGCCTTTAATTGGTATTAAACCAATTGTATAACACCTGTAACGGTCACCACTAAGTAGGATTAAACTCAGAATTTAAAATTGGAATTAAAACAGTATTAATTTCGTGAGTTTAATCTGTACAACAGACTGAACTTTCGGGTTTCAGACCGTTGGGGTGCAGGTTCACACGAGAGTACATCTCTCGTGTGCACTGTGGTGCAACCCGAGAGTGCACTACTCTCGTGGTCACAGATGCACGAGAGTTGTGCTCTCGGTGCCCGCAAGGCCAGCCCATTTCCGGACGACATTCGTGCCCGCAGGTGCCGGCGCACGCGAGCTCGGGCTTGATTTCAAGCCTTTTTGATGTCCTCTAGTTGGATTTTGATTTGCCCCCCCCCCCCCCCCCCCCCCCTCGCGCGAGAGAGCCTCTATGCTATACAATTCTACAAGCTTGAAAAGAGCTCATGTATATAAGGGGGACAAATCTTGTTTCCAAACCAATGTGGGACAAAGTCCTACATTTTCCCTTCATTTCCCAACTTAAATGGGTCTACTTTGACAATCAATATCTCATTCACCCATTATCCATTTTGAGCGTACAATATATCAATCTCTTCGTCTTACTACGAAGAATCCGAATCCACTTTGACCCGTCCCAAATCGGTAGTGGACCCCACTGATAATTGTACCACAAAATAGCCACTTAATATGCCATTTTATGCCATTTTAAGCTAATTTTTCCAACAATCCCCCACATGAATGAAAATTGATTTTCGGGGTAGTTTTAAAATGGAAACAACTGTGTTCAACGGTCGATCCCTGCATAGGATAGGTAGGGTCACACCCTTTGAACCTTCCCTCGTGAAGATACATTTACTCTACTAGCAGTAAGGTAGAACGCGATGTCTTTGAACCGACTGCCGTTTGTGTAGACGATGACATATCTCACACAAGAACCTCCCAACCATGCTTTGTTCTCATGATTGTGCCCAATTTGGTCGTGGGTCACCATTCCTGGTTCTGCAAGAGTTTGTGAAGAATTGTGCCCGTCAATTCTCCTTTGAAGCGACCCTCACTTCTCTCTCACATAGGTGATTCTTTCCCGAGTATCCCGCATACTCACATATGTCAACCGACATTCGAATCACTAAAGCATTTAACATGCTAACCTTGTGCGGGAGCCACTGTTTCTAACGAGGAGTGGTAGGGAATCCGAGACCCCCACAGTGACACGCTCTGTTCCATAATTTAGTTGTCCCATTGAACCTAGGTGCCAGCTAGGTTGGGTGTCCACTATAGAACTTTATACCAAGGGCTTTAGACCCATTCCTCGCCTCAACTTCTCCACAGCTACTCTACATAACCCTTTGGTTAGCGGATCCGCTATATTGTCTTCTGACTTTACGTAGTCAATCGAGACAACACCAGTTGTGAGAAGTTGTCTAATGGTATTATGTCTACAACGCACATGTCTAGACTTACCATTATACATATGATTCTGTACTCGTCTAATTGCAGCTTGACTATCGCAATGCACACATATTGGAGGTACAGGTCTTTCCCAATTAGGAATATCCTCTAAAAAATGGCGTAGCCATTCAGCCTCTTCACAACATTTGTCCAAGGCTATCAGCTCAGATTCCATCGTGGATCTAGCTATCACGGTCTGTTTAGAGGATTTCCATGCAACGGCTGCACCGGCTAATGTAAACACGTAGCCACTTGTGGACTTGGAGTCCTTAATATCGGATATCCAGCTAGCGTCGCTATACCCTTCAAGTACAGCAGGATATCTCCTATAGTGCAGTCCAAGGTCTCGAGTATACCTTAAGTATCTCAGAACCTTCACTATTGCCGTCCAGTGCGTGGCACCGGGGTTACTCGTATATCTACTGAGTTTACTAACCGCAAAGGCAATATCCGGCCTAGTACAGCTCATTAGATACATCAAACTAGCAATAACCCGAGCATATTCTACTTGAGAAATACACTCTCCGTGGTTCTTGGTTAGATGAACGTTTCGATCTAATGGCGTCCTAGTCCCTTGATGATTATCCTTGTTAAATTTTTCAAGGATTTTATCAATATAATGTGATTGGCTTAACACCAGACCATCAGGTCTTCTAATGATTCTAATCCCGAGGATTAAATCAGCCAAACCCATATCATTCATGTCAAATCTCGCATTTAACATGTTTTTGGTAGACTTGATCATCCGATCGTTACTACCAACGATGAGCATGTCATCTACGTATAAACAAAGAATGACATAACCGTCTATCGTTTCCTTAACGTAGACACATTTGTCACTTTCGTTTATTTTAAATCCATTAGTCAACATCGCATGGTCAAACTTCTCGTGCCATTGCTTAGGCGCTTGTTTTAAACCATATAGCGATTTAACCAATTTACACACTTTCCTTTCTTGGCCCGGAACCACGAACCCTTCGGGTTGTTCCATATAGAGTTCCTCATCTAGTTCGCCATTTAGGAAAGCGGTTTTAACGTCCATTTGATGAACTTCCAAATTCCGCAGCGCGGCTATAGCAAGTATCATTCTAATGGAGTTTATTCTCGTCACGGGAGAATACGTGTTGAAGTAATCAAGGCCCTCGCGTTGCCTATAACCCTTGATTACAAGCCTAGCCTTATACTTCTCGATGGAACCATCGGGTTTCATCTTCCTTTTAAAGACCCACTTGGATCTTAAGGGTTTACTACCCGGAGGAAGATCAACAAGTTCCCAAGTGTGATTCTGTAAAATAGAATCCACTTCACTTTTAATAGCCTCTTTCCACATTGGTCCTTCTGTAGAAGTCACGGCTTCTCCGTACGTTCGAGGCTCGTTTTCTATCAAACAAGATAGAAAATCGGGTTCATTTTCTAATAAACAAGTTAGAGTACTCGAATCGTACTCCAACAAGTAAGTTAGAAAATCAGGACCAAATGATTTTCCAACTCTCGCCCGCTTACTGCGTCTTGGCTCGAGCTCGGGTTCTCTCTCGGATTCGCCACTATCATTATCCATAGCTTCGTCAAATGTTCGTTTTGACGAACTTGGTCCCTCATTGGACCTACAAGGAAATACATTTTCAAAGAAAGATGCATTCCTTGATTCTATTATCGTGTTCTCGTGTACGTCCGGATTATGGGACTCGTGTACTAAGAACCGATAAGCACTACTATTATGTACATAGCCAATAAAGATATAGTCCACCGTCTTAGGACCTATCTTTACTTTCTTAGGTGTTGGAACCAAAACTTTGGAAAGACACCCCCACACTTTCAGGTACTGGTAGGAAGGTTTCCTACCGTTCCACAGCTCATAAGGAGTCTTATCGAGCTTCTTGTGGGGTACCTTATTTAAAAGTTAATTACTTGTCAAAATAGCCTCACCCAACGCGTCTTGAGGTAGGCCCGAACTTATAAGCATCGCATTCATCATATCTTTCAATGTACGATTCTTTCGTTCGGCAACACCATTCGATTGAGGTGAGTAAGGTGCAGTACGCTCGTGTATTATACCTACACTCACACAGAAGTCACCAATAGGTGCTTCGTACTCACCACCTCGATCGCTTTTAACTTTCTTAATCTTACAATTAAGTTGGTTTTCAACTTCATTCTTATAAAGAATGAATTTTTCCAAGGCTTCGTCTTTGCTTTTAAGCAAATACACATAGCAATAACGTGTGCTATCGTCGATAAACGTGATAAAATATTTATTACCACCTCTCATTTGTATCGATCTAAAATCGCACAAATCACTATGGATTAATTCTAGTGGTTCAGTTTCCCTTTCAACCGATTTGAAAGGTACTTTCGTTAATTTTGCCTCAACACAAATTTCACATTTGTTATTTGTGTTAATTTGAAAATTAGGAATATGGTCCATGTTAATTAATCTACGTATAGAATTATAATTAACGTGACATAGTCTACCATGCCACAAATTGGAAGACTCAAGCAAGTAAACAGAATTAACTTTGCTCTTATTCATGATAATAGGCATTAAATTGAGCTTAAAAAGCCCATCAGTTACATAACCTCTGCCTACAAACATTCCTAACTTAGACAAAACAACCTTGTCTGACTCGAACACCATGCGAAAGCCATGCTTGTTCAACAGTGAGCCAGACACCAGATTCTTCCTCAGCTCTGGAACATACAGCACGTTGTTCAACGTCAGTTCCTTCCCGGAAGTCATCTTCAGAACCACCTTGCCCACGCCTTCCACAGCAGACTGAGCAGAGTTTCCCATCCAAACCTTCTCGCCCTCAACGGTCTCAAAGGTGTTGAACATTTCTCGGTTGCAACACAAGTGCCTTGTTGCACCAGTGTCGATGAACCACTCTCGTGGGTTAGAGTCCACGAGGTTCACCTCGGTCACCATAGCCGAAAGGCTAATCTCGACCTCCTTCTAATTGCTTTCCTCAACCATGTTGGCTTCAGAACTCTTGTTCTTCTTCTTTGGAACTTTGCACTCAGAGGACTTGTGGCCAGTCTTGCCACAATTGAAGCATTTTCTATGAAATTTCTTCTTGGTAATGCCTCCTTTCGGACCTAGCTTTTGCTTGTCCTTCTTGTTCTTCTTGGAGTTTTTAGCATGCTCCACAACATTGGCTTTAGCACCAATAGTGACAGAATTTCTTTCATCATTCGTCCTGTTCCCCTCCTCAATTCGGAGTCGCTGGATCAGGTCCTCCAGGTTCATTTCCTTTCGCTTATGCTTAAGGTAATTCTTGAAGTCCTTCCACCCTGGAGGCAGCAAGTGGATAACAGATCCCACTAGGAAGGCTTCACTCAACGTCATGCCTTCGTCACGGATTTCATCAAAGATTAGTTGTAAATCTTCAACCTGACTTAGCACGGTTTTGGAATCAACCATTTTGAAGTCAAGGAATCGGCCAACCACAAATTTCTTTGCGCCGGCATCCTCACTTCGGTATTTATGATCCAAAGCTTCCCACAGCGCTTTCGCTGTGCCAATCTTGCGATATACATCGTATAACGCATCACATAATCCGTTTAGGATGTAGTTTCGGCATAGGAAGTCCGAATCCTTCCAATAGCCAACTGCCATCACGGATTGGGCATCCTGTTCCCTTAATTCGGGAACCTTCTCGGTCAAAAATCTCGCCAAGCCGAGAGTTGCTAGGTAGAACAACATCTTTTGTTGCCACCTTTTGAAATTCGATCCAATACCGGTGAATTTCTCCGGTCTTTCGGCCGAACCACTCGGTACCGTAGGTACCCGAGTCATGGGAATATATCCCTCGGTGCTCCCACCATCTTGTGAACCAATGTTCACTGGTGTAGCCTGGGAATTAGCAACATTATTTCCATTCCCACCACTGTTGTTCTCAACAACATTCTCCTCCCCGAGAGCTGGCAAAACTGGATTCTCCATTTCTTCTAGGAAATTAGAGATAAACAATCAACGGGAAACGGATATAAGGTTTTAAGATTGTTGGGTAATTAGGTGGAAAAATTTCCAAAAATAATAATCCTACGAAAAGATTAATATTATATGGGAAAACAGAAAGAATTGGGAAGGAAAAGGTTGAGTGTTTGGGTAGGGATTTAGCACGAGTTCGAACACGAAGTTCTTTTCCTTAAAACCTTATTTGCTACCTCCCACAAGTGCTAGGAGCGTTGTAGCCTAGGTTTCCCAGGATAAAACGTGCTACGATTCCTTGTTTAAGCACCTAAACAAGGAACCCGGCAAACAAAGCAAAGCTGGAACACAGATTGGCTAAAGAAGAGAGTAGAAGCAGAAGTTTTGAGATGAAAAGTTACTGGAATTCCTTTTGTTTCTCACTGTGTAAAATGCTACTGCTCTACCT
Organism: Ipomoea nil; assembly: GCF_001879475.1. Taxonomy (NCBI): domain Eukaryota; kingdom Viridiplantae; phylum Streptophyta; class Magnoliopsida; order Solanales; family Convolvulaceae; genus Ipomoea; species Ipomoea nil. Next base: position 129,466 of record NW_017619353.1, read on the forward strand.
CTCTTTATATAGGGATGTTGGAAGGGATAGCATTCAACATGGCCTTTAATTGGTATTAAACCAATTGTATAACACCTGTAACGGTCACCACTAAGTAGGATTAAACTCAGAATTTAAAATTGGAATTAAAACAGTATTAATTTCGTGAGTTTAATCTGTACAACAGACTGAACTTTCGGGTTTCAGACCGTTGGGGTGCAGGTTCACACGAGAGTACATCTCTCGTGTGCACTGCTGTGGTGCAACCCGAGAGTGCACTACTCTCGTGGTCACAGATGCACGAGAGTTGTGCTCTCGGTGCCCGCAAGGCCAGCCCATTTCCGGACGACATTCGTGCCCGCAGGTGCCGGCGCACGCGAGCTCGGGCTTGATTTCAAGCCTTTTTGATGTCCTCTAGTTGGATTTTTGATTTGCTCCCCCCCCCCCCCCCCCCCCCTCGTGCGAGAGAGCCTCTATGCTATACAATTCTACAAGCTTGAAAAGAGCTCATGTATATAAGGGGGGCAAATCTTGTTTCCAAACCAATGTGGGACAAAGTCCTACATTTTCCCTTCATTTCCCAACTTAAATGGGTCTACTTTGACAATCAATATCTCATTCACCCATTATCCGTTTTGAGCGTACAATATATCAATCTCTTCGTCTTACTACGAAGAATCCGAATCCACTTTGACCCGTCCCAAATCGGTAGTGGACCCCACTGATAATTGTACCACAAAATAGCCATTTAATATGCCATTTTATGCCATTTTAAGCTAATTTTTCCAACAGATGCTAGTTCTTTAGAGCCAACAAGAGGACATGTTATCCCTGCAGCCACATCTCAAAGTTGTGACAACAACTCTGATGAGATAACCAGTAGAGCTCTGTTGAATGATGATGATATTCACTCTGGTGAGACAGCCAATGATGCCTTGATGAATGGCCAGTCACCAAACCTCTTTGTTGAATTGCCATCTCTTAATACATTAGATGAGGTTGATAGGCAAGCTCAATCTGATAACATTCCACAGCCAAGAAGATCATCTAGAACAAGAAATGTTCCATCAAAGTTGCAGGATTACCTGTGTCAATCTACCATGATGAGAAGTAGTTCTAGAACCTCAAACTTACAAAGAGGCAGTCAGAAGTGAAGAATGGAGGAAAGCAATGCAAGATGAAATAAAGTCCTTGGTTCAGAATGATACTTGGCTATTGACAGATCTGCCAGCAGGAAAGACTCCCATTGGCTGTAGATGGGTGTACAAAATTAAACACAAATCAGATGGTTCTATTGAAAGATATAAGGCCAGGCTAGTGGCAAAGGGATATACTCAACAATTAGGTGTTGACTATATTGAAACTTTTTCTCCTGTGGCAAGAATGACAACAATCAAAACTTTTTTGGTTGTGGCTGTGGCAAAAAGATGGAACATCCAACAACTTGATATTAACAATGTTTTTCTTCATGGGGATTTGCAGGAGGAAGTGTATATGGTTGTGCCACCAGGTTTTCAAACTGATAAGCGCAATCAAGTTTGCAAACTGCTGAGATCTTTATATGGATTAAAACAGGCTAGTAGACAATGGAATGCCAAATTAACTAAAGCATTGCAAGACAATGGTTTCAGACAATCATCTACTGATCCTTCTCTGTTTACCAAGAAAACTTTTGATTCTTTCATTGCTTTGTTGGTATATGTTGATGATATCCTGGTTGCAGGAACATGTTCTGTTCAAATTAAAGAATTGAAACAATTTCTGGACAACTCTCTCAAGATCAAAGATCTTGGTCCATTAAACTACTTTCTTGGCATTGAAGTTTTCAGATCCTCTAAGGGTATCAACATCTGCCAGAGGAAGTACACTCTTGAGATCCTTGAAGAAAATGGCTTCCTGGAAGCCAAGCCTGCTAATACTCCTTTCAATGGAGGTCTAAGACTTCATAGTTTGGATGGGGTTTTGCTTGAACAACCTGAAGTTTATAGAAGATTGGTTGGCAAGCTTTTGTACCTGACAAACACTAGGCCAAATATAACATTTGCAGTGCAACAGCTTAGTCAGTTTGTGGACAAGCCTAGAGATACTCATTTGGTTGCAGCTCATAGAGTGTTAAGATACTTGAAGGGTTCTCCTGGTAAAGGCTTGTTCTACTCTTCTCATCCAAAGATTCAAATTCAAGGTTTTTCTGACTCTGATTGGGCAACATGCATAGAGAGCAGAAAATCCATAACAGGTTACTACATTTATGTTGGGCATTCCCTAGTTTCATGGAAAACAAAGAAGCAGGCTACTATGTCTAGATCATCTTCTGAGGCTGAGTACAGAGCCTTGGCTTCCACAGTGTGTGAGATACAATGGTTGTTATACCTATTGGCAGATTTACAAGTTGAAATCAGTAATCCTGTGGCCTTGTTTTGTGATAATCAATCAGCAATTGCAATAGGAGAAAACCATGTTTTCCATGAGAGAACAAAACATATAGAGATTGACTGTCATGTAGTCAAGCAAAAGGTCCAAGAAGGGGTGATCAAATTGCTGAGCATCTCATCACAGAATCAGAATGCTGATGGATTCACTAAACCCTTGCCTAAACCAGCTTTTGATTTCTTCCATTCTAAGCTGGGCTTTCAAGATCTTCATGCTCCAGCTTAAGGGGGGTGATGGAGTGTCTTTGATCAGCCTGCTTTGCTCTTTGTTCAGATCAGTAAGTAAGCAGTTTTGGTTCAGCTAACAGCTTTTAGGGGCCAAGGGCTTTTTGGTCTTTTCCTGTTAAGATGGCAGTTATAACTGCCATCTCTTCCTCTCTCCTTTTATAAGGCTGTAATCTTCTTTTTCTTCTGAAGTTTTCCTCTCCAATAATACAACATGCTGAGCTTCTTACCATAGATGAACTTTGTCACTTTCACCATGAGTTAATCTATCTTAACATACTGCTCGAAGGGAGACATTGCCAATTCGATTCTTACACATTGCGAGAGCTATCCTGATTTTACAAAGCTGTTTTATGATTTAATGTGATTTATGATTTAATTCTTAAAAGTATTTAAACTGTACTACATGATCAGTACGTGGTACTGCTGAAGCAACTTGTGAAGATTGTTCGGGTATTCGTGTGTCAGTCCTAGATAGGTGTTAGAAAGAGTTGTAGTGGTAAAGGCTGGAGGCCGTCTTCATTTACCTCTTGTAATACTCCTTTTGGTGAACATCTATAGTGGATTGGGCAGATGTGGGTTGCCCCGCAGACGTAGGAGAAGGAGCTCCGAACTGCGTAACAATTTCTTTGTGTTTTTAATTTACTTTATGCTTTCTGCAGTTATTATTTATACTTGCGTAAACGAGTTTAATTAATTAACTAAATTGGTGTATAACTTAATTAACAAGTAAAAACACATAGCTTTTATGTTTCAAGTGTCACGGTGCAATTCCATATAAGAAATTATGATGAACTTGAATTTTAGGAATTATATTAAATTATATTTCGAATGAGGATAAATCTTCTGTGAGACCGACTCCCAAATCCATTTCGGTGAGACGGATCGGGTCATGATGAAAATGTAATACGTACTAATAAGGAATAAAATGTTTATTACTTATATTGGTGCCTATGCGGCCGCACCGACCACAAGTTATGGTGCGACCGCATTTGAGCTAAACTCTATATAATAATAATAATAATAATAATAATAATAATAATAATAATAATAATAATAATAATAATAATAATAATAATATTATTATTATTATTATTATTATTATTATTATTATTATTATTATTATTATTATTATTATTATTCTTATTATTATTATTATTTTTATTATTATTATTTTAATATACATCGCATTATACTATATACGATAAAATATTTATTGTAATTTTAATTAATGTGTATTACAATATTTTTTAAAGTACAACTCATACATATATGAGAATGTTTATAGTGCCATTTGAATGAGTTTGTCTAATACTGAATTAGATTACAGTTGGCAATGGTGTTCGTTACAATAGTTTGTAGTCTGTTTTAACCATATCCATTCTCTCATAGACAATTATTTACTTTTTGTTCACATTTTAGTTTATAATGTTTATTCCTCTACATTTGTCAGCATGAGTTGTCAATTAGTAGTTTTTTTTTTTTTTGTAAAATCTAAACGGATAAGGAAGATTACTTGAATTTGATGAGATAAGTAGGATTACAGCTAGCAATTCGATATAAATGTATTGTTTGTGTACTAATTACTTGAATTTGATAACATGATTCAGATTACGTTGAACAATTCGATATGTATGTATTGTTTGGGTAACTTCTGGTACTTCCATTCACAAAGTTTTCTTTCTTGATAGGTTGAGGTTGAAGCGTTGAAGTTTTGATCTGACCCATTACTGGAAATGGCACAAACGAGAAGCTTCAACTTTCACAAAATTTTTTGCACAGAGACTTCCTCTTGTAAATTGGTATGTAGAATCCCTTTTTTGTTTTTATTTTATTTTGTTTTTTGTTTATTTAATGTAAATAAATCTAGACACGTTTAATAAAGATTCAAATGTGGAGGTTGTTTTCCCTTTCCCATCAAGTATTCTTACTTTTCTGGCCTTGTTGCTATGGCATCATTTAATATTTCTAGTAACTCAAAATTATCTTCAACAGTTTCATGGTAGCTTTTAATGGATTTTGCAATATTAACACAAATTAAGGCATTGTTTGAGCATGAATTCACTTCGTGTTGTATCTTATGTGTTGATTTAATTACTAAAATTATGGTTGGAGAATGTAGCATTTTGATTGAATTGGTGTTTTCTATTTAATATTGCAAATAATTTATGTTTGTTTCATGAAGTTAACAAATTCAACCTCTTACTTTGCTTCCCTTAATAGGAAATTCCATCATTCACAGAATCGGAGAAAAGATATTTTAAAAGGAAATTTTTACTGAGGAATCGTCAAAAGAAAGTTTGGGAGATTGAGATATCAAAAACTGGAGATACTATGTTTTTCAGGAATGGATGGGAAAAAGTTGTGAAGGATAACTGTGTCATAAATGGCGACCAATTGCTTTTTATCTATAACGATTGTGGTGAAGTATATTTGACTTCTTTGTAGTTGACTCCTTCGGTTGTGAAAAGATAGCAGTGGAAGGTGAACCTGCTCGAGTGGTATAGTTTATAAGAAAAGGTAGTCGTGATGAGAGTCATGATGTACTTGTTTTTGAGGAAGATATCTGTAGTATTGTGAAGAAAAATGTTAAGAAAGAAGAGGATATGGATATGAATGCCAATGCAAGAGAGGAGGGAAATGATGATAATGATCATCATCATACAGTAGTTTCCCAGGATATGGATATGAATGCCAATGCAAGAGAGGAGGGAAATGATGATAATGATCATCATCATACTGTAGTTTCCCAGGATATGGATACAACAGAAGGGGAGGGCAATTGCAATGATGGTGATCATCATGTACTTTCCCAGGACAAAAGAAGATACAATAATACTGATAATAATAATTCAAGTAAGTTTCAATTATTGTGAGTTAGTTTTAATAATTCTCATTGTCTATTCTCTAATTTTTAAAACATTTAAAGCTTATGAAATAAAGGAGAATCTGTCATTAATACCCAGCAGAGCGGAAACTAACATCATAAGTATCGGGGTGCTATGCCACATCTAGGCTGGAGAACCTAGATGCACAGGCTACAACTAACTAATCTAAGCATAATCCATAATTAATATTCAAATACAATTTGAGGCACACAGGCCTTAGGAACTATGACTAGAACTAACTAATGCTAACTCTACGAGTCCATCTATCGCACTCCGAAGCTACTGGTCAGTACCAGAAAAACATATGATGTAACAACCGTCAGCAAATAATGCTGAGTAACCCACTCCCACACGTTGAGTACAATATAGGTAGATATAAGAAAACCATTTTGAGACTGAGGAATACATATATAGTCCTAAACAACTCTAGCTTTAAAACCAAGCTCAAGACTCAAGACACATTAATAGACTCATCACCATAAGATAACATAAAGATACTAGCATGTAACCTAAAACCATAAAGTAAGACAATAGCAAGACTCAATAGTAACAAGCAAGAGCAACAACACACACGTCCACGGTCCAACCTTATACCAAGTTCCAACTTGTACACCACTCCAACATTATTTCAATTCCAACCTATACCTCCAGGCCACCCTTATATCGTCTTCCTTATCCCTCCGGAGCACTCATGCTCCCCATCGACATACCGCCAACAAGACCACCAATCTGATAGCACCGCGGCGCCAATACATAATATGATCTGTGCCTATATATAGCACAATAATCAAATGGGTTGTGCCTATAGCACAATAACCGAGCACTCGTAGTGCCAAACTGCCAAGATATCTTTTCTACCAATCACATCTCTTTTCTCATCATGGACAGCAACATAATAATCATCATTCAACAACAACAATCAGCGTAGATCAACACTCAATACCAATACTCAATATTCACAATGCCAACACAAGGGAAAGGCACAAGGTTCTCAAGGGAACATACAAATCTCATCCTAGGCCAACGGAATGCCAACTTAAACCACATGCAATAATCAAGACTCACAACTCCTAACACGGTACCCAAAACATCAAACTAGACTCCCAAACATCAAACGGGGCACAACGGGGCACGAGGAAACAACATCCGGGGAAAACAACACACAACGTCCCGCCATAGCAACGGGCGGTACGGCGGGTGGACAACCACCCGACATCTGCTCGATGGCGGACGTCCTTGTACTAGCGGGTACACCTCCACCCGCCGGCCACCCGCTAGTACAGGTGACCGTACCGGCGGGTGGTCAGGTGGGGGTTCGTCCCCCCACCGGCTACCCGCTGGTGCACACATTCCTTGGCACTTTCCCAACCCGGGAATTCATCACTTTTACCCAAAATCAAGTCCAAACACATCCCAATAGATATTAACAACAATATGGACTTGAACCACAAGAATTTAAGCCAAGAAACAACACAATTACACTCTAGATGCAAACCCTAGACATGCCAAGATTCAAGACCAGAACACATAGTAAATCAAGAACATCAAGACCCTCAAGAACAACATGACACTATCACATAAAACCTTAATAACAAGCTCTAGACATGCCTAAACAAAAGATCATGCATATAACCACACACAAATATCAGGATCACCAAGATTATCAATCAATCACAGCATATACCCTAAGATAAGCTCTATCAAGACACTATCATAAGATCATACATATGATTATCAAAGGAGCCAATAAATAAGATATAGCAAGGAAAATAGGTTTTGTAAGACATGGGTTACCTTTTAATTAAACTTCTCACAACTTCCTAGGATCTTTCCTCTAGGTCCTTTCCCTAGTCGATCTTCCCTAGGCTTGGTAATGGGGAATTCTTTGATTATCTTTTGGGGAGGGATTCTCGAGTGAGGGGATAGGGATGGGTGGAAAGGGTTCTAAATTCCTTCTAATCCCCTTTAAATAGATTTAGGATTCCCAATTAGAATCTGAATAGGTAAGAGGTTTAGGATTCCTAATACGAATCTGAAAAGGCAAGAGGGTCCTCCTTATTTTATCTAAAAGGCTAACGTGATTTATTTTAGACAAGGGTCCACAGTCCATCATGGACCATATTAATTAATTAAGGGATCCTGACCAAATTAAATTCTTTTTAACAATTCTTTAACGGAGTTAATTAAATAATTAATTCGGGTTTAAGTGTCGTAACACGGGGTGTTACAGGAGTACAGGGTGGTCTGGAGGTACAGGTTGGAACTGATATAAGGTTGGCGAGGCGTAAATGTTGGAACTTGGTATAAGGTTGGAACATGGACGTGTTTGTTGTTGTTGTTTGTTATTGTTGAGTCTTATTGATGTCTTGTCTTGTGGTCATAGCTTGCATGCTTGTGTCTTTATATACCTTGTCGTGTCAAGTCTGTTGATGTGTCTTAAGTCTTATTCCTAGTTTTAAAATTAGAGTTGTTCAAGACTATATTTATGTATTCCCATGTCTCAAAATGGTTTTCCTATATTTATATGCTTATGGTACTCAATATGTGGGAGTGGGTTGCTTAGCATTATTCTATAACGGTTGTGATACCGCATGTTTTTCAGGAACTGATTAGTTGGCCGAGAGCGCGCTAGAAGGAGCTGCGGTTCCTAGCTTAGTTAGACGACCTGTGAGCTATGCTTGAATTTGGATAATGATTATGGTTTATGCTTTGTTTAGTTAGTTTTAGCCTGTGCATCTACGTTTTCAAGCTTAGATGTGGCATATCACCCCAACACTTATGCTTAGCTTCCGTTCTGTTTTGGGTATTAATGATAGCTTAATCCTTATTTCGTAATATTTAATAGTTTTAAATTATGCTGGAAATTGGGGGTGTTACAGTAATCAACCACTACGCGTTGAGTATAATATAGTATAGATATAAGAAAATCATTTGAGACTTGCTTATCCATTTGCGTGAGGCCGTGCGTGAATAGGAGTGCGAATAAGAGGGCAAAAATTCAGCATTTGTGAGGAGTTCAATTAATCATTCAACAATTCTAGAGAGAAGTTCTTAGAGGTAGCTTTAGGTTTAGGCTCGGTTACATTTTCTTTTCTAGGGTTTTAGCCTCAAATCTAGATGTTTTGTAAGGAAGCTTGAAGATTTGGAAAGCTTGTGGATTGGGTTTTCGTGTTCTACAAACATTGGAAGGGATGTAGCTTCATCTTGGTGAAATCTAACCTTTGATCTTCATTGTTTAAATCTTGTTCATCCATTTCATATTTGCTAGATCTTGCTCATTATCATGTTTGGCTAAAGTCCTAGGGGCAAGGATTGTTGTTTATATTGCGTTTGATGGATTCGTAATGTCATTTGTGATTCTTGATTGTTGTTGGCTTACTTGTCTTGTTGGAAGTGAGTTTTGTGTGGACTAGTGTGTGAGTTGCGTAACACGCCCATTAGATCTAGGATGAGTGCATTGGCAAGAGATTGTGATGTACTCTAGCCTTACCACATGCATTTCCCGCCCTCAGATATGAGTGGATAAGGTCCGGAAAGGGATGTAGGCAAGATGTTTGTTATAATGCCTCTTAAAGAACAAGAGTTCCTTCGAGTGGCGTTAAGACCGAATCGGCGACGCATTAACAATGTCATCCCTCTCGACTAGAGTTTCAACCCGCTTGAATCACTTAACCTTCGGTATGGCCAACCACGAAATGCAATCGAAGCACAATCCGAGCCCGTTTTCCTTTCATCTATTTTACCTCTCTTATCTCTCTTTAACCTTACTCGATTCGTCTACCGCAACCTATTAATGCGAGCTCTTAACCAAGAACCTCAAGCTCAAATACCCTTACCATAACACTCTCTCAACCCTTCCAAGTTATCGCTCCTTGAGTACGACACTCGGGGTGGTTCTCACTCACCCAGTTTTATCACCAGTACACTTCAGATCCTGACACGACCCCCATATAATCTAATCACGCCATTCGCGAAGGAATTTCGTGTTTTTGTGACGAAAGTTTTTTCGTCGCGAATCGTGACTTTTATTATAGTGTTTATTTACCCATGCATGAGCATGCATCTCCTATATAATATTGCATTGATATGCTTTGAAATACTTATTTAAAAATAATCATTGGGCATTATCTCATTCGCGCGAAACGCGTAAAAAAACTAGTTTAAGGTATAAAAGTATAATTGCACATATATTAGTATAATTGTCTAATAATTATTATGGTAATATGCTAAACATTAGTCGTTGATTTACTTTTATATATAATAATTACAAATTAATTACAATTAAAATATTTCTCCATTTTCCAATATTTATTTTAGTAATAATATAATTACATGAATCATATTACATATCAATTTTTTAAAGATATTTGCAAACACATGAGTCATATATTATTCAATTAATTGAGTGATATACTTTTACACTAATCTAATAATCAAATAAATGTGCACTTTGAAATATTAAGATTGTTTATAATTTATCTTTAATTTTATTATTTGAATATATAATAAAAATATTTATCCATGAATCACATAGTCGGCACAGATAAAATTATAATGGTAATTAAACTACTACAAAAAAAGGCGAATATAGCGATGGCTTTAGCAACAGACAAATTTCGTTGCTAATATAGCGACGGAATAGCGACAACGTAGCGACATATTTAATCTTTTTTGTTACATCGACTTCTAGCGACGGATTAGCGCCATACTAAAGATGGGTATTGCGACGGAACATTGATGTCGTCAAATGCGTAGCTAATATTAGCGAGAATTTTTTGCGCAAAAACTAGAGTGAGATTAGCGATAGTCTTTTCGTGGGCTTATTTATTAATTTTAATAGCGACAGCATAGCAACGGATATACATCAAGTAGCATTTAGTTGTGGTTCTATTGTAGTGACGGATCCTAGGCTGACACCATATCCGTCAGTCTAGGATCCGTCGCTAAGTAGATATGAGTATCCGTCACTACATTTGTACGTGGGTTTTAATTAGGCTGACACCATAGCGACTGATATGTGAATCCGTCGCTACCTAGCTACGGATCATACGTTCCGCGCTAAACAAATAATCACTATACTTTTAATAGCTTGGCATTTACACAGTCTTGCTACGGATGTGATTATCCGTCGGTATATAGCCACGGATATACTAATCCGTCGCAAAGGCTACGAGCGGGAGAATGAGCGGGAGAATGTTAAATACCAAACCAATTTTTTTTTATAGAATCTAGCGACGGAAGTTTTAATCCGTCGCTAGATAGAGACGGATGTTAAACCCTAAACCTATTTTTTTATATAATCTAGCGACAAAAGTTTTAATCCGTCGCTAGACAGAGACGGATGTTAATACCGTCACTGGATTTGACTAATCAAGTTACTAGCTCTAAGGGTTTTGGAATCTGCTATTGTCTCCCCTAACGCGTCTCTCATGCCCACTGCTCGCTGCCTCGATATTCCTCTAATTGCCCAACCCCGACGGCGTCGCCTCCCCTGTCGCCGACGAGCCGCTGTACTTCTCCGCCGACGGCGTCGCTTCCCCTGCCGCCCACGAGCCATTGCACCTCTCCGCTGACGGCGTCGCTTCCCCTGCCACTCACCAGTCGCTGCACTTCTCCGGAGGTAGTCGCTTTCCCTGCTGCCTACTCCGGTACGTTTATACTTTATCGTCGGTTTTCTGTTTGTAAATCTGCTGTGTTTTACATTAGCCACGAGCCGCTGACGCTTACTTACATATGATGTTGTTTTCATCGCATAAATTATGTTTGTCCTGAATTTTTTCTTTTAGACCATTGTGTTAATTTGTTTCGTATGGAACTGTGCATTCTTATTTGTTTCATCTACGAGTCTGCTTAGCCAAGTGCTTTAGAGTTTATTTGCCTCCATCTACGAGTCTGCTTCACATATTTTGTATGGAACTGTGTTTTACATTACCCATTACTGTTGTTTCTTCTCATTGACTTATTCCCAACACCTAGCCATATTTCTCTCACAATAAAAGAATAAACCTTCTTGACTAGGACAATTTCTTGTACTAAAACCAGTACAACTTGTTACTGGTTACAGTGATTTAGAAACATAACAATGCAAGTTTTTTTTTCTAGCATGATGTCTCTTTCTATACAAGAGGCATACTGTGTGTTTGATGAGACTGAAAACAAATGTACCATACAAAAAAATTTGTATTACTTTCCTTTGGTTCCTCGACTACAGAGGTTGTATGCATCTAATGCAGCAATTGATACGAAGTGGCAAGCAAATTCAGTTGAAGATGGAATCATGTGTCATCCCTCAGACTCGCTTGCTTGGAAGCATTTTAACGACATTTATCTTTACTTTGCATATGAAATTTGAAATATCAGGTTAGGTCTGTGCACCAATGGTTTTCAACCATTTGGACAATCAGGACAACAATATTCCTCATGGCCTATGATACTAACAACGTACAACTTGCCTCCTTGGATGTGTATGAAGGAGGAGTATATGTTTTTAACCGTATTGGTTCCAGGTACAAACAATCTAAAAGAGAAGATATATGTTTTTTTACAACCGCTTATTGCGGAGTTAAACCAATTATGGGCAGTCGGTGTTCAAATATATGATATTTCAAAGAAGCAGAATTTTCAGATGCGAGCTACCCTTATGTGGAGAGTTAGTGATTTTCCTGAATATTCGATGTTATCCAGGTGGAACACTACTAGGAGGTTAGCTTGTCCATATTGCATGGATAAGTCAGATACTTTCACCCTAAAACATAGTGGTAAGCAATCGTGGTTTGACAATCATCGAAAATTTTTGCCACCCAATCATCCATTTTGCAGGAATAAGACAACGTTCTTTAATAACAGAGCGGTTACAACTAAGGCACAGCTTCTTCGGTCAGGATATGATATCCTTGCAGAGATTGAAACTTTAGGCCTTAAGAAGGTCACTGAATTGGATGCAGCAGAAGTTAATGGATTCATTTCAAAAACTTGTGGTTAGAAGAAGCGAAGTATCTTTTGGGATTTTCCGTATTGGAGTTCACACTTGGTACGACATAATTTGGATGTCATGCATATAGAAAAAAATGTGTTTGATAACGTGTTCAACACAGTAATGGATGTTACTGGAAAAACAAAGGACACATATAAATCTAGAGAAGAACTGGATGATTATTGTCGGTGGCTTGAGCTGAAGCGAGACCTTGTGACCGGAAAGTTCCCAAAAGCTTGTTACACACTTGAAAATTCGGCAAGGGAAGCATTGTGTGAATGGGTTACGAATCTCAAATTTCCTGATGGTTATGCATCTAATATGAGTCGATGTGTAGATATGAAGAAGTTGAATTTATTTGGTATGAAAAATCATGACTGTCATGTGTTTATCCAGAGGTTAATACCAATTGCATTTAGTGAGTTGCTCTCGCTAAATGTTTGGAAAGTTCTTAAAGTGTCGAGAATGAGTTTCGATTTGTCAAACTCGTGCGTTATATAAATACTTGGCTTGAAATTTTTGGTGTTGTATACATAGTAGTATTGTGAAATTGTATTAATACTGGATTATGGACTATAATTATATTTTGGACAAATCATGTGGAGAAAATTGTATTTTATATTATTTTTTGAAAAATGTATTTGGAGAAAATTATATATTCTTGAGAAAATTGTATTTTTGGGGACAAAGTATTTGTTTGTGGAGAAATAATAAAATTTTGAGAAAATAATTTATTGTGTGGTGTCCAAGTAAGAGTGAGTACTGTTTACTTGGACTATTTACTACTCATTGGGCTGGGAATCGCATGAGAGTGTATCACATAAGTTATGATTCAGTTTCCAAATTGTTTGAGTGGTAGTAGGTAGGAAAATTTGACTATTTGGATCATATATTACCCAATGGCTTGGAATCCTCTAGGGTGTGCACATAAGTTTTAGTCCAGTTTCAAAGTGGATTTCAAAAAATTTGGTTACTTCTCCACAAATAACTATTTATTCTCCATATAAGTATGAAATTATATGAGTTTTGAAAATATAAAAAATTCAAGCCATTATTTTACGGGGTGAAGTGAAACTTACTTAGCTTATGCTAATTTTTGTCTACATTCTGTTTTTGTGTAAAATTATTTATACAGGTGAACATGGATAGGAATTCGAGATGAATTCAAGTTGAGAAGGAATAAATTTTAATTATTTGTTATTTTGAGGAAAATATTGTTGTATAGTAATTGCAGTTTTAAGTACTAAGTTGATTTTGAGATATTATTTGATGTTGTAAATTTAGTATAATTACCACAAATAATGTTTAATAATTGACAAATTCTATTAGGTAATAAAAATTATCATTATAAAATCTTTTGTACTATGGACACATTATTTTTAATTATTTTGGTTTAATAATATTATATCTTATTTATAAAAAACCAAAGTAATACTTTTAGTACTATTGAATATTGATTGACTAAAAATAATCTTAATTATTATTAAGGCAATTAATAGGTATTTAGCTTTAAAAAGCCTTCAAATATATGAATTATAAAACCATAGAATCAATTAGTAGGACAATTATATTAGGTAATCTAACTAATAATTTCTTTTTTTAAATTATATCCCCTTTTCAATAATGAATATAAGATTTCTTCCGTAGAAATATTTGTAAAAATTTCATTATATTATAATTAATAAAATATGAAATATAATTAAGAAAATGAAATTATAAAATTAAAAAAACATGAGTATTTATAATTTTTAAAAAGTATACATACATACACTTTTTTTTAGATAAATACATACATAAACTTATGCACTATACTAATAATAATAATACAAAATTTAAATGTTACTTTTTTTTTTTTAATTTCTAAATGTAACTTTTAAATATAAATCGATTAGTGCACATAATAGTTTTTAGTTCCGTGTATTTTAGGGAATGAGGTTATAGGCTTTATATACACAAAGAATAGCTAAATGATAGGAAACTAACATAGAATTATTCTAACGATCCTAATAATGCTAACCACTCAATAAAATCTATCAATATAAATTATAATTAATGAAATTATATTATATAATTTTCCTTTATATATATATATATATATATATATATATATATATATATAGGGTAAGGCTCAAGTGAGGATGGCATCTCACATGAGGACTGTGGTCAAATAAATACCGTTAGATGGTTAATGTAGATGGCTGAGATTGCACCAATGGATACATAAATAAACGCGTAAAAAAGGGAAAACGGCTGAGCTTTATTAAACTAGAGGGTAAAACTGTAAAAATGATATGGGTTGTTTAAGCAGCCTGGAAGGAAACCGGCGTGAAACTCGGTTGCATTACCAAAAATGTTATTCAATAGCGTGTACTAGGTTAACACAACGCTTACTGGAGTCCATTAGATTTCCACCCCAACCCCCACGTAGGATTTCCGACACCCGCAGAGTGTTTGCCGTCCAAAGCAATGGCCGTCTCAACACCCTGTCGTAGCCAACGGAGAGCGTCATTTGAAGCTTCGAAAAAGATAAGTATTCTGCTTCGCTTTTCTTCATTTTTCCGATTCTGAGTAGGTGGGTTGCATTTAAAATTGAAATTGGGGATGATTTTTTAAATAGGGGTTGTTGGGGAGAGTATTCAAACCAAAAAAACGTGTGTGAATTACCATTTGTGCGGACGGCGGTGAGGGTAGGGTTAGCGACGGTAACTATTGCGTGCATGCGCGTTAGTTTGGTAATATGAAATTTAGAGTTTGTTTTCACAGTTAGGGTACCTAAGATTGTTATGGGTGCTTGAATTGGTAAAGGGTGGTAGAAATTTTAAATTTTTTTCCAAATACGGAGAAAGTGGTATACACGTTGGGTTTATTTTCGTGGATTACGGACAACACTAATGTCATACGCACTGGATATTATGTCGGATCTATTCGCAGTAGCCATCGCCGAAAATCATGTATTTCATGAACGGACGAAGCATATTGATATTGATTGCCATGTCGTCCGAGAGAAGCTCAACAACGGATTGATCAAATTACTTTCTGTCTCATCCCGAAACCAAGTAGCGGATGGTTTTACAAAGCCGTTGCCTATCTCCCAGTTCCATAGCTTCACATCTAAGCTGGGCATGCAGGATATACATGCGCCAGCTTACGGGGGGATATTGAATAATGATACGCAGCAGCAAGAAAAGAGTTCAGAAGGGCAGTTAGATGGAATTAACGGCTAAGGGCCTTATTGTAAATTCCCTAGAAAGTCTGTTACAACCTCTCTTCCCGCTTCCTTCTAGGTAAATTATGTAGTATGATTGGGCACAAGAATATGTCACTCATCTCATAAGATTGATATATATATATATATATATATATATATATATATATATATATATAAATATTATGCGTATATACAATGTATTATACAATTATATAAGGAAATGCGTCTGATTAGAGTTTAAGCTTACTCATCAAAATTTAAAATTTAAATTTTTTTTATTGATTTCTAAGTATATATAATTTTGTTAGTTATTATTCATATTTTTAGAATTATAATATATATGAAATATACTTTGGAATAAATAAACTTAATTATGTGAACTTTTTTTTATAAATTTATCTAAATATGTAATGATTATAGATTATATTAACCATACAAAATTTAAATTTTGTATGTTATGAAAATAGATACTTGACTAAATATATAAAAGTCCAACTATATTATTATATTGTACAGTTTAACATCTTTTCATTTTTGTCTATTTTCGATTTTAAATTCTTAATAACAAAAATTTTTCGTGCAACGAACTAGTAAAACACTATATTTTTAAAAATACAATTGGATAAATGTCATAAATTAGTACAAAATCATTTCTGTTTATAATAATTAAAGAAAAAAATAAATAATTCAAATATATGAACCAATGATTTCAAAATGAAATTAATATACAGTTACAAATAAATATTGCATGATTAGATTTACTTTAATTTTATTAGTGAAATGACTTTTCTTTATTAGTTTTTAAGAGAAACTAAGGGAGTATTTGTGTTGCCAAAAAATATTTTAAAAATAAAAATACTTAGTAATAATAAATAATTTTAAAAAATAATATTTTTTTAAAAAATACAAATTAATAAATATCATTAATTAATTTGTACAATATCATTTCTGTTTATAATAATTAAAGAAAAAATAAATAATTCAAATATGTGAAGCAATGATTTCAAAATGAAATTAATTAATCTATACTATTAATTTAATAAAAGTAAATAATAATTTACACCAATCTATATCTATGCTATTAATAAAAGTAAAATCTTCCATTAAAATGTCTCTTACCCCTTTTGATACGAGATTGCCCTTCAAGTTCTAGCATAAACAATTCCCGTTGATGCTCGCATATACCATGACTGTCAACAAAAGTCAATGCCAAACACTAAGTCACGTTGAGTTATTACTTAAAAAACCAGTCTTTAATCACAATCAATTTTTCCCAAGTCAGCCATCCTGATGGCATGAAGGTTTTAACTCTACACGAGGATAGACAAATTTCTGTTACTACTACCAACTAGTATTTGCACCCGTGCGATGCACGGAATGAATTTGTTGTAATATATTAATAATATATGAATCAATATATAATTATTTAAATTAGAATATCAAATATAATATAGTACAATTAAAGATATCATTTGGATCATTTATATATATTTTGATGTTATCATTGATTGAATTTGTGCAATTAATTGCTCAAATTGATAGCTATATTTAGATGTACGCATGCGGTGCTATATTTTGAAGATTTTATTTATTATTGTTTAGTATTTTCATAAATTAGGCAAATGTGCTCGTTATCTAACAACTCAGTTATAGAAATGAATTGCTATCCTTATTCACTTGTATGGACGATATACATTTTTTTGTCAAGATATATAGCATTTTTTTTTCATTTAAAAAAAAAACTTAATATCACCGATTATATTTACACATTATTGAAACCTATTTGTAGACGACATTAGTAGTGACAACACAATCTTGTTCATCTTCGTCTAGAGCTAACACTTTCAATCCATCAAGACGGGTTACCTGGGTGAAAATATATAATGGTAGAATATCACTTAATTAGTTATCCTTTTATATTTTCAGTTAATTAGTAATATCATATTCATTTTTAGCCAATTATTTTTTTAATATTTTCAGTCAATTAGTCAATTAGAATATCAAATGCAATGATATTTTTACTTAATTTTCGTTCCATTTTTATTTGATGATGTTGATATTATTATTGAAATATTTCTATTTCACTTTTAATTTACCTTTACTATTGTTTAAAATATGCATTTACTATTGATAATGTAGAATATTATTATTAACATATTTTCCTTCAATTTTTAATTAAAATGCAATGATCTGACCATTTCTTTTTTTATTTTAGTCAATTATGAATCATTTTTTATTTGCAATCAATTATTAATATTCATTTCCTTTTATATTTTCAGTCAATTAGTAATATTAGATTCATTTTCAATCAATTATTCTTTTTTATTTTCATTCAATTAGTCAATTATAATATAGATGCAGTGATGTTTTTACTTAATTTTTGTTCCATTTTAATTTGATGATGTAGAATATTATTAATGAAATATTTTCGTTCCATTTTTAATTTACCTTTACTATTTTTTAAAATATGCCTTTACTATTTGATGATGTAAAAATTTTATTATTGAATATTTCCTTTCCATTTTAAATTTTCCTTTACTTCTCAACAAATAAAACAAAAAAAAAATAAAAAAATACTTTGGACTTCTCAGTACTTGTCGACATTGATGGGCAAGCAATTATGTTGGTAAGAGGAGCTGGAGATCAAAATGATCGCACATCATTTACAAAGGGAGCCATGGGCTCCCTTTTGTCTTTTTTATTTTTTATTTTTTATTATATATTTTAATTTTATTTTGTATATCGTTTTGTTTGGATTATTACTACGATTATTATTATTATTATTATTATTATTATTATTATTATTATTATTATTATTATTATTATTTCGTCAAAATTTTAACAAATTCGCTATTTTAACAATTTATCTTTAATCAAAACACCAAAATATTATTTAATAACTCAGTAATTTGGTCGCTCCAAACTGCTAAAAACTAAAATAACACATACATTTTGCGTTAATCTTTCCCAAACCCCACTAATAATAAATAAATAAATAATGAAAAACTAAAAAGAAAAAAAAAAAGCTAAGGTTTCTTATATATGAACATTTTGACTTCTCAATACTTGCCACATTGATGGACAAACAATTATGTTTGTACCTCTTATATAGAAGAGCTCAAGAGCTCCTCTTTTCAAACATTTTCAATGTGGGATTAAAATGATCTCACATCATTTACAAAGGGAGCTCTTGGCTCCCCTTTTTCTTCTTCTTCTTCTCCTTTTTTTTTTTTTTTTTTTTGTTAATTTTAATTTTATTTTGTATTTAGTTTTGTTTGGATTATTACTATTATTAGTATTTTCACCCGTGCGATGCATGGAATGAATTTGTTGTAATATATTAAGAATATTTGGATCGATATATAATTATTTAAATTATAACATCAAATATTATATAGTGCACTTGAAGGTATGGTTTGGATCCTTTGTGTTTGATGTTATCATTGTTTGAATTTGAGCAAATAATTGCTCAAATTAATAGCTAATGTGTAGATGTACGCACGCGGTGTTGTAGCTTTGGAGATTTTATTTATCATTGTTCAGTATTTTTATAAATTAGGCAAATGTGCTCGTTCTTTAGCAACTCAGTTATAAAAATGAATTGATATACTAATTCATTTGTATGAAAAATATATTTTTTGTCTAGATATATAGCAATTTTGCCATTAAAAAAACAGAATATCACCGATTGTATTTACACATTATTGAAACATCTTTATAGACAACATTGGTAATAGCAACACAATCTTGTCCATCTTCGTCTAGAGCTATCGTCTAGAGCTAACACCTTCAGTCCATTAGGATGGGTGACTCGGGTGAAAATATATAATGGTAGAATATCAGTCAATTAGTGATCCTTTTTATATTTTCAGTCAATTAGTAATACCATATTCATTTTCAGCCAATTATTCTTTTTTTTTTAGTCAATTAGCCAATTAGACTATTAGATGCAGTGATATTTTTACCTAATTTCCGTTCTATTTTAAAATGATGTATAATATTTTTATTGAAATATTTCCGTTATATTTTTAATTTACCTTTATATTGTTTAAACTTTAAAATATGCATTTCCTATTGATGATGTAGAATATTATTGAAATATTTCTGTCTAATTTTTAATTTTTGTTCTTTTTTTTTTAAAATTAAAATGCAATGATCATGACAATTTCTTTTTTTCATTGTAGTTAATTAGTCAATTACTCAATTGGAAATATTATTGTCACCAATTAAGCTTTATTAATTTTTTACTATTTAATTAATATTCATATTAATTTGGGCGGGAATGTTGAAAATGAGAATTTTACTTTTATTAATAGTATATTTGAATTATTTATTTTTTCATTAATTATTCGCATGGTAAACATAAATGATATTGTAATAAT
Source organism: Ipomoea nil (assembly GCF_001879475.1). Classification (NCBI taxonomy): domain Eukaryota; kingdom Viridiplantae; phylum Streptophyta; class Magnoliopsida; order Solanales; family Convolvulaceae; genus Ipomoea; species Ipomoea nil. Next base: position 149,550 of record NW_017619353.1, read on the forward strand.
TAATTTATAATATTTATCAAATTGTATCTTTTTTAAAAATATAAAATTTTCATATGTTTATGGGTTGAAAAAATTTTAAATTATTTTTATTTTAAAAATATTTTTCAGCAACCCAAACACTCCATTAATCTCCCATAAAAAACTGATAAAGAAAAATCATTTTATTAAAGAAATTAAAACTAATTAAATTAAATCTAATCATGCTATATTTATTTGTAATGTATATTAATTTTATTTTGAAATCATTGATTCACATATTTGAATTTTTTTTTTTAATTATTCTCATTGTAAACATAAATGATATTGCAATAATTAATTTATGATATTTATCAAATTGTATTTTTTTTTAAATATAAAATTTTTTCATGTTTAGGGGTTAAATAATATTTTAAAATTATTTTGAATACATATTATACATTAAGTGTATATATATTATTTTCTCAAATTTTCATTATTTCTCCACAAATAAATACTTTCTCCACAAAAATATAATTTTCTCCAGAATATATAATTTTCTCCAAATACATTTTTCAAAAAAAAAAAAAAAGAAATACAATTTTCTCCACATGATTTGTCCAAAATATAATTATAGTCAATAATCCAGTATTAATACAATTTCACAATACTACTATGTATACAACACCAAAAATTTCAAGTCAAGTATTTACATAACGCACGAGTTCTACAAATCAAAACTCATTCTCGATATTTTGAGAATCACCACTCACAATATTACCATTTATTGATAAATGTACTTGTGTTCACATGAATAACATATATATATCATATAATATCACATATAATATCAATACATACAGTACTCGGGGAAAATAATAATTTTGGTGAATATAAAATCTTACCCTCGAAGGCAAACTTTCTATCAACCTTAATAGCATCCTAACCACCTTGATAAGAAACATGCATGTGAATCAAATAAATCCAATAATAATAATAAGCAAAGCATATTATTCATTTATCATCATCATCAATCTCAACAAACTTAGATTTAAACAAAAGAATTTGGAGAGTAGAAACAATTACCTGAAGTAGAGATTAAGTGAATGAGTTTTGCTAGGACTGAAGAAAACGTAGGAATATATTGAAAATCATGAACAACTAGTAGTGTGGGGGAAGATGAATGAATGTCAAAGTCTAAAAATTTGTATTTATAGGTAAAAATAGTAATTCGAAAGGAAAGTCTAAAATAATTTATTTAAAAAATATAGAAAGTAAAGTAAGTAATAAGGTAATAAAATTATTATTGTTATTAGTATATATAGATTAAATTAAATATTAATTGTATATAATGTCTATATATATATATATATATATATATATATATATATATATATATATATATATATATATATATATCACACAGAATATTTACTATACTTAATTACTAGTATTTGCACCCATGTAATGCACGGAATGAATTTGTTGTAATATATTAAGAATATATGAATCGATATATAATTATTTAAATTAGAACATCAAATATTATATAATACAATTAAAGATATGATTTAAATTGTTTATATATTTTGATGTTATCATTGCTTGAATTTGTGCAAATAATTGCTCAAATTAATAGCTAATGTCTAGATGTACGTATGCGGTCCTATAATTTTAAAGATTTTATTTATCATTGTTTAGTATTTTTATAAATTAGGAAAATGTGCTCATTCTCTAACAACTCAGTTATAGAAATGAATTGCTATCCTTATTCATTTGTATGGAAGTAAGATATATTTTTTTGTCTAGATATATAACAATTTTTTCATTTAAAAAAAATTAATATCACCGATTATATTTACAGATTATTGAAACCTCTTTGTAGACGACATTGGTAGTGACAACACAATCTTGTTCATCTTCATCTAGAGCTAACATCTTCTCCATCAGGACTGGTTACTTGGGTGAAAATATATAATGATAGAATATCACTCAATTAGTTATCATTTTATATTTTCAGTCAAATCGTAATATCATATTCAGCCAATTATTCTTTTTTATTTTCAGTCAATTAGTCAATTAGAATATCAAATGCAATGATATTTTTACCTAACTTTGGTTCTATTTTTAATTGATGATGTAGATATTATTATTGAAATATTTGCGTTCCATTTTTAATTTACCTTTACTATTGTTTAAAATATGCATTTACTATTGATAATGTAGAATATTATTATTAGATTATTTTCCTCCAATTTTTATTTTTCATTCCATTTTTAATTAAAATGCAATGATCTGACCATTTTTTTTAGTCAATTATAGATCATTTTTTATTTGCAGTCAATTATTAATATTCATTTACTTTTGTATTTTCAGTCAATTAGTAATATCAGATTAATTTTCAGTCAATTGTTCTTTTTTATTTCCAATCAATTAGTCAATTAGAATATAGATGCAGTGATATTTTTACATAATTTTTGTTCCATTTTAATTTGATGATGTAGAATATTATTAATGAAATATTTTTGTTCCATTTTTAATTTATCTTTACTATTTTTTAAAATATGTCTTTACTATTTGATGATGTAAAATATTATTTTTGAAATATTTCCTTTCCATTTCTAATTTTCCTTTACTTCTAACCAAAATAAAATAAAATAAAATAAAAGGTTTTGGTCTTCTCAATACTTGTCCACATTGATTTTTTTTTTTTGGTAAACCCAAGGTTTTCACCGTCGGACACAGTGACTAATCCACTCGCTGAATTGTAAGCACCTCCTTTGGGTGGGACAGCTGGCTTAGAGATTTAAGTCTACTCCATTCCCAAATCCAAGGATCCAACCCTTGACTTTGGTTAATGATGGATGAGTCTCTTACACTCAACCACACCCTCCAGATTGATGGGCAAGCAATTATGTTTGTAAGATGAGCATTACTCATCTTATATAGAGGAGCTCAAGAGCTCATCTTTCCAAACATTTTCAATGTGAGATCAAAATGATCCCACATCATTTACAAAGGGAGTCCGTGACTCCCTTTTGTCTTCTTCATATTTTTTTTTTAATTTTAATTTTATTTTGCATATCGTTTTGTTTTGATTATTATTATTATTATTATTATTATTATTATTATTATTATTATTATTATTATTATTATTATTATTATTATTATTATTGACAAATTCGTCATTTCAACAATTTATTAAAACATCAAAAATATTATTTAGTAACTAAGTAATTTGCTCCAAATTACTAAAAACTAAAACAACACATACATTTTGGGTTAATCTTTCCTAACCCCCACTAATAAATAAATAAATAAATAATAAATAATAAATAATAAATAATAAATAAATAAATAAAACTAAAATAAGAAGACAAAGCTAAGGTTTCTTAAATAAGAACCTTTTGACTTCTCAATACTCGCCACATCGATGGGCAAACAATTATGTTTGTACCTCTTATATAGAGGAGCTGAACAGCTCATCTTTTCAAACATTTTCAATGTGGGATGAAAATAAACCCACATTATTTACAAAGGGAGCTTGTGGCTTCCCTTTGTCTTTTTTTTTTTTTTTTTTGTTAATTTAAATTTTATTATGTATATAGTTTTGTTTAGATGATTATTATTATTATTATTATTATTATTATTATTATTATTATTATTATTATTGTTGTTGTTGTTGTTGTTGTTGTTGTTGTTGTTGTTTTGTTGTAATTTGATTATTTGGCAAATTCACCAAAATTTTAAGAAATTCATCTGTTTAATATTTTATAATTAATCAAAAAACTAAAAATATTATTTAATAACTTAGTAATTTGCTCTAAACTGTTAAAAACTAAAACAACACATACATTTTGGGTTAATCTTTTTAAACCCCCACTAATAATAAATAATAAATAATAAATAAATTAATAAAAACTAAAATAAGAAGACAACGCTAAAACTTCTTAAATAAGAACCTTTTGACTTCTCAATACTTCCCACATTGATGGGCAAGTAATTATGTTTGTATGAGGAGTTTTACTCCTCTTATATAGATGAGCTCTCTCTTTTCAAACATTTTCAATGTGTGATCAAAATGATCCTACATCATTTACAAAAGGAGTTTGTGACTCCTCTTTTTTTTTTTTTTTTTTTTTATAATTTTATTTTGTATATAGTTTTGTTTGGATTATTATTATTATTATTATTATTATTATTATTATTATTATTATTATTATTATTATTATTATTGTTATTATTATTGTTGTTGTTGTTGTTGTTGTAATTTGATTATTTGGAGAATTCTCCAAAATTTTTAAAAAATTCGCCTGTTTAACATTTTATATTTAATCAAAACATCAAAAATATTATTTAATAACTTAACAATTTTGCTCACTGCTAAAAACTAAAACAACACATATACATTTTGTGTTAATCTCAGCCAAACCCCCTAATAAATTTAAAAAAAAAATAACTAAAATAAGAAGCCATTAAAATAAGGTTTCTTAAATAAGAGCTTTTTGAAACGTTGGGCTTCAATAGGTTGAGAAAGTTTATATGAACAGATACTACATGTAACACGGTGAATCAAATAGTTATGATGTGGAACCGTGTCGACTTTGCAGGGTGGACATAATTCTATGTTCATAATTACTGAACTATATGTTCATAATTACTGAACTATATGTTCATAATTATAAAGCTAAATATTCATAATCTTTGAACTTCATATCCATAATTATTGAACTCTATATTCACAACTACAAAACTCTATGTTCATAATTACTGAACTATATGTTCATAAATATAAAGCTATATATTCATAATTTTTAAACTTCATATTCACAATTATTGAATCTCTATATTCATAATTACATAACTATATGTTCATAATTATGGTCACAACACTATGTTCATAATTTTAGAACTATATATTCATAATTTTTGAACTATATATTCATAATTATAAGCAATTTTAGAACCGTGTCTACCTTGCTAGGTGGACACGATTCCACAACATAATTTGACGTGTCAATAGTACTCAAAACAATTATATTTGTAAGATGAGCAATGCTCCTCTTATATAGAGGAGCTCAAGAGCTCCTTTTTTCAAACATTTTCAATGTGGGATCAAAATGATCCAACATCATTTACAAAAGGGAGTCCATGGCTCCTTTTTGTCTTCTTCTTATTTTTTATTTAATTTTAATTTTATTTTGTATATTGTTTTGTTTGGATTATTATTATTATTATTATTATTATTATTATTATTATTATTATTATTATTATTATTATTATTATTATTATTATTATTATAAATGTTTGTATATCGTTTTGGTTGGATATATATTCATAATTTTTGAATTTCATATTCACAATTATTGAATCTCTATATTCAAAAATACAATAGTCTAATGTTTATAATTATGTTCACAACACTATGTTTATAATTATAGAACTATATATACATAATTATGAACAAATTTTGAACTGTGTCTACTTTGCAAGGTGGACACGGTGCCACAGCATAATTTGTCGGGTCAATAGTACTAAAAAAAAAAAGGAGTCTTTGGACTTCTCAATAATTGCCCACATTGATGGGCAAACAATTATATGTTTGTAAGAGGAGCAATGATCCTCTTTCCAAACATTTTCAACGTGGGATCAAAATGATCCTACATCATTTACAAAGGGGAGCCACCTTTGTCTTCTTTTTTTTTTTTTTTTTTTTTTTTTTTTTAATTTTAATTTTAATTTTAATTTGTATATAGTTTTGTTTGGATTATTATTATTATTATTATTATTATTATTATTATTATTATTATTATTATTATTATTATTATTATTATTATTATTATTATTTACGAATTAATAGATTTTGTTTAATTTCAATTTGAGATTTACTTACCAAATAAGCTTTATTACAAAAGTTTGGACGGAAAAATAAAATAGGATGATTTTTATATAATAATAATAATAATAATAATAATAATAATAATAATAATAATATATACATACATATATATATATATATATATATATATATATATATATATATATATATATATATAGATTTTTTTTTGAATGCATATATAGATATAGATTAATTATTATCCAAATATCTAATTTATAATTCTGAATTTAAAATTTTTATTATTATTATTAACATTAACATTTGATTAGTTTTATAAATTACGTGTAATTATATATATGCACTATGCATAAATTCCAAATTTCCTAGTATAATAATATTCTTCTTCCCATATATATATATATATATATATATATATATATATATATATATATATATATATATATATATATATATATATATATATATATATTAAATATTATTAATTGTATATAATATCTATTTATAAATGATAGATGATATTACAGAAATGCCCCTAAGTTTTGGGGTGAAAATTTGGGTAGAATAATTTTACTTTTAATTATATATAGATAGATTGATTCTATTTCATTTTTAAGCAAAATCTTCTTTAAAGATTAATAGTAAAATAAAGCTAACTTATTAGTAACCGATTTTATTACATTTTTTACACATAATTTTTCTTAACGATTAATAGTAAAATAAGGCTAAATTATTAATAACCAATTCTATTCTATTTTTTCTGTAAAATCTTTCCTAAAAGATTAATAGTAAATATCTTAATGATTCTTTTTCTTATATTGCTAATTGATTCTTTTCCATTTTTCAGAGTGTAGAAAAAATTCACATGGCTAACATTTCCTTCCATTCATTTCCATTTTTTCATATTATTATTAATTTTCTTCCCAATAGTATTCTATATTGTTTTGGCGTACGGCTTCCTTCCATTCATTTCCATTTTTTCATATTATTATTAATTATTAATTGTTTAGGCGGGAACTTGTAAAGGAGGATATTGTTTTTATTAATTAATATAAAATATAGATTACCAATTAAAATTAAAGTTTTTATTATAATTGAACAATAATATTACCAATTATTATTTGAAGATTTTGTTAAATAATAAGTAAAATTGTATTACGGGATAGGAAAATATATATATACTTTAATATTAATTTAAATTATTAATAATTAATTCTATTTTATTTTTTAACAAAATCTTCCTTAAAGATTAATAGTAAAATAAAGCTAAATTATTAATAACCGATTCTATTACAATTTTTTACGCAGAATTTTTCTTAAAGATTAATATAGTAAAATAAAGATAAATATTAATAACCGATTCTATTACATTTTTACGCAGAATTTTTCTTAAAAATTAATAGTAAAATAAGGCTAAATTATTAATAACCAATTCTATTCTATTTTTTACACGAAATCTTCCGTAAAAGATTAATAGTAAAATATCTAAATAATTATTTTCCTTATACTGCTTATTGATTCTTTTCCATTTGTCAGAGTGTAGAAAACATTCACATTGGCTAATATTCCTTCCATTATTTTCCATATTTTCATATTATTATTAATTTTCTTTCCAATATTATTATTAATTGTTTGGGCGTACCGCTTCCTTCCATTCTTTTTCATTTTTTCATATTATTATTAATTGTTTATGCGGGAACTTGTAAAGGAAGATTTTTTTTTATTAATTAATATAGAATATAAATATAGATTAATATAGAGTATAGATTACCAATTAAAATTAGATTTTTTTTTAAATATTATATTTGAACAATAATATTACCACTTATTATTATTATTATTATTATTATTATTATTATTATTATTATTGTTGTTGTTGTTGTTGTTGTTGTTGTTGTTGTTGTTGTTATTGTTATTACTACGGAGTAATTATGGCGATACCATAATTACGCCAAAAAAGAAATACACTTTTGACCTATACAATGAGGAATTGAGCATGTACTTTATAACTGTCAAAACCGGCACCATGAGAATAAAACAACTTAACAAATCAGAACTTCAGAACTCCGATTATTTCAATAATCAACGCAAAGAACTAAGAAGAATATGATAATGAAACTTCAATAGAAGCAAAAAATCAATATTTGAAATGGGCTTGGAGTAACCGTAGAAATATTCATAATAAATCATAATCCAGGCATATGGTATGAATAGCTTTTCGCTGAAAAAAGTATTAAATTTAGACAATACAACCATGAAAAACGTATTGTATCCAATCCAATCAAGCTACTTGGATGCTAAACCTACCGTTAATTTCGAAACGCGGCTAAACTGGATGATCAAAGTTGAAGACCTAGTGGGAAAAAATGGATGCAATATAAAATGAAGACTAATAATTTTTGTAGTCATCAACTCATTGTATTTATAGGTGAAAAATATGAGAATTATAAATTTGTAAAATTTTTTAAAAAGAAAGTGTATTTATTTATTTAAGGTATTGCCCTAATCAATTCATTATATTGATATTCTTAATCAATTCATTATATTAATATTCCTAATTAATCTTATTCCTAATTAATTCATAATATTGATATTACTAAATTTCTATTTTTCATTTGCTTACCAAATAAGCTTTATTAAGTATTTGACCAATAAAATATAAAATATATTTAATTAATTTGACTACAAAGTTTGGGCGGGAAAATGAAATAGGAGGATTTTACTTTTATATATATATAGATATATAGATTTAATTATTCTTTTACTACCTAACTAGTATTTGCGCCCGTGCGATGCACGGAATGGATTTGTTATAATATATATTAAAGGGGGTGTATTCAATCATGACTTTTCATAGAGTTTTAAAGACTTTTATGAACTTTAAAAGTTTAGAGATATTCAATTCAAACTTTTAGAGAGTCTTTAAAAGTTAGGCGGTATTCAATCAAGATTTTTAAAGAGTTTTTAAAAATCGTATAGTATTCAATTAAGACTTTTAAAGAATCTTTAAAACTCATGTGGTATTCAAAAAGTTATGAACTTTTGTAGACTTTTTAATTTTAAGACTTTTGTAGACTTTTCTTTCTCAAATATAAATAGTTGAAATCCAACCATCAATCCCAAGATTTCAAAATTTTCTTTCTAACAACTTTGAACGTTCTCTTTCTATTTAAACTCTATTTTTTCTCCCTACTTAAAGTTTATAAACCTATCTAAATTCAATAAAATTATTTTTTTTCTTCATTATCCTATATTTTCCTCATATTTAAACTATACTAATTTTTCTCTCTCTCCTAAACTTTACCATCTTCATCTAAAAATTCGAAATAATATTATTTTTACTTCATTATTGCTTGTTTATATTGATTTTTATTTTTATCCCTAACTTTCTCTAATTCTCCCTAAATACATGAACAAAGCAAATTTTTCATCATCAAATTTTAGTATATGTTTCATAATATTCATATAAATACTTATATATTTTGATTTTTATTCTTTTTATGTTTATATTCGTAATATATATTTTCATTTTTTTAACAACAGGTTACTACGAATAGCGAACTACTGTTCGCAACAACAATTTGGGGTTGCAAACAGTAGCACCTTGTTGTTGTTCGCAGTCTCAAATTGCTATTGCAAATAATAGTACTTTATGTGATGCCTAGCAATATACCAAGTATAATTTATATACATATTATTAATATTAGATTTTTATTTTTTTATTTTATGCAAGTAATTATATTTTTAAATATTTTATTTGATCAATTCTTTTATTATAAATTTTATTGTTTAATATTTTTATGAATTTCTAATGAAATGATTTTTTTTTGTTGATGTTTATTAATTATATATATATATATATATATATATATATATATATATAAATAAGTAATTAGCATTTTTTTTGAAGAATAAGTAATTAGCATAGAAATCTCAGCATACTATGGATAAAAATAATAATGTTGAGAATGTTGATGTTGGTGAAGAACTATATAATAGAAGAATTTTATGATATATTATAAATGTTTTGTAAGAAAATTATAAATGATAAGAATCAAAATCATTGGAAGTCTTTTAAGGATGTATTCAATTTAGAATTTCAATGACTTTTGTAGACTTTTTAAAATAAAAAATTTATAAAAGTCTATAAATATTTTTTATATTAACTTCTATAGAGTCTTATAAAGTTTTAAAAAGTTTTGAACGACTCTATGAAAGTCAATTAAAGTTTATTAAAATCTATAATTTTAAAAGTCTTTAAAACTCTACAAAAATCATGATTGAATACACCCCCCCCCCCCCCCCCCCCCCTAAGAATATTTAAATTGATATATAATTATTTAAATTATAATATCAAATATTATATTGTACAGTGCAATTGAAAATATGATTTGGATCGTTTATATGTTTTGATGTTATCATTGCTTGAATTTGAGCAAATAATTGCTCAAATTAATAGCTATGTGTAGATGTACGCATGCAGTGCTGTAACTTTGAAGATTTTATTTATCATTGTTTAGTATTTTTATAAATTAGGCAAACGTGCTCATTCTTTAGCAACTTAGTTATAGGAATGAATTGCTATCCTAATTCATTTGTATGGAAAATATATTTTTTGTCTAGATATATAGCAATTTTGTCATTTAAAAGAACATAATATCACCGATTGTATTTACACATTATTGAAACCTCATTGTATATGACATTGATAGTAGCAACACAATTTTGTCAATCCTCGTCTATAGTTAACATCTTCAGTCCATTACGATGGGTGACTCGGGTGAAAATATATAATCGTAGAATATCAGTCAATTAGTGATCCTATTATATTTTCAGTCAATTAGTAATATCATATTCACTTCAGCCAATTGTCATTTTTTTTTTTATGTCAATTAGAATATCAGATGTAGTGATATTTTTAACTAATTTCCGTTCTATTTTTAATTGATGATGTAGAATATTATTATTGAAATATTTCCATTCCATTTTTAATTTACCTTTACTATTGTTTTTAATATGCATTTACTATTGATGATGTAGAATATTATTATTGAAATATTTCTGTCCAATTTTTAATTAAAATGCAATGATCTCACCATTTTTTTTTTCACTTTAGTCAATTATGAATCATTTTTTATTTGTAGTCCATCCTTTTATATTTTCAGTCAATTAGTAATATCATATTCATTTCCAGTCAATTATTTTTTCTTTTTCAGTCAATGAGTCAATTAGAAATCAGATGCAATGATATTTTTACATAATTTTATTCCATTTTAACTGATGATGTAGAATATTATTATTGAAATATTTTTGTTCTATTTTTAATTTACCTTTATTATTGTTTAAAATATGTCTTTACTATTGATGATGTACAATATTCTTATTGAAATATTTTGTTTTCATTTTAAATTTACCTTTACTTGATGATGTAGAATATTATTATTGAAATATTTTCGTTCTATTTTTAATTTCTGTTTCATTGTTTAAATTTGTGAAATATTTATGATATAATTGTGATTTGATTTATTCTAGCGTGTAATATTATAGTGAAAAATTAAAAAGTAATAATCTGACCATTTCCTTTTCTATTTTAGTCAATTATGGATCATTTTTTCAGCCAATTATTAATATTTATTTTTTTTTCAATTAACCTAATTTCCGTTCTATTTTTAATTTTAAATTTTGAGTCAATTATTAATATTCATTTTATTTTCCCATTTACCTAATTTTTGTTCCATTTTTATTTGATAATGTAGAATATTATTGTGAAATATTCATGTTCCTTTTTAATTTCGGTTTTTTTTTTGTTAAGTTACCTTTACTATTTACTATTGTTTATGTTGAAAATCAGGTAAATAGGATTTTATTTCTAATTATAGTATAGATTATAAATTAAGTGGGCTGGTCACGATTATAATTTTTATTATATTACGAATTAAAATTAGGATTTTTATTATACTTAAACAATAATATTACTAATTATATTATAAAAAATAATACCATACATAATATTACCAATTAATATATTTTAGTTAACTTCCATTTTACATTTTCTTACCAGATAAGCCTTATTAATTATTTGACCAATAAAATATTTAATTAATTGACTATAAAAGTTTAGACAGGAAAAATTAAATATGAGGGTTTTTCTTATATATAATTATATGAAAATTTCTATAAAATAATTTCATTAATTATACACACACACACACACACTTCTAATTCTATATTTGATAAGCATAATTTGTGTATGTATATAGTTTAGGAAAATACTCATTATTAAAAATGGAATATAATTTAAAAAGTCAATTATTAATGCAACTTGTAATAATATAATTGTCCCACTAATTGATTCCATGCTACTATAATTCATATATTTGAAGATATTTAAAATTAAATATATATTAACTGCCATAATAATTAAGTTAATTATTAGTCACATTTATAGTACTAAAAGTATTACTTTTAATTTTTATAAATAAGATATAATAAACATATTATTAAATCAAAATAATGAAAAATAATTTGTTCACAGTACAAAATTTTTTATAATTGACATAATAATTAACTATTAATTTTTATTGCCTAATACAAATTGTCAATTATTAAATATTATTTATGGTAATTATTGTATGTCATGTAATACTAAAGTTGTTAGGTAGAATTTTTATAATTAAGGTAAAATATTATTAAATTGAAATTATTAAAAATATATAGATTCACATTAAGAAAAATCTTATTAATTTTGGATATTAAAACTATATATTTAAAGTCATATATTTAGATTAAAGTTGAAGTTATAAATAATTAAGTTTCAATAAGTTTATTTATTCCTAAGTTATATATGGTTAATAATGAATATTTTTCTATATTAGATTATGCTTATATATGGTTTATCCATATTAACCATCACTATATTATATATTAATCTTTTAATATAATATATTATTAACTCTAAACATATGGTTAATATTTATTCAATATTATTATTATGGAAGTATTACAATTATAAATTTTATTATATTTTAAATGACTTAGCATATCGAAGCAAACATGGTAAGTCAATAACATCATTTCACATTAGAAAAGTGATTTGAATCAAGGGAAGTCAGCTAAAGAATAAAATCAAAATAATACTCTATTCAAACTAAGCTACAGTACTTCATAATTTTTTTTGTCCCAAAAAAAAAAAGTTTTAATGGCAAGAAAAACCTCTTGAAGGGAGAGACAAACTACTCTCTTATTACAGAAAATGCACACTCTAAAGACGAAGAGATCGAATCGAAACAAAGCTCAACTGATATATTGACAACTAAAAATGCTTTGAATTTCATTTTGGTTTTACTGTATTCTTATCATGCTTCCCTCTATATCTCTTTACATATACACAGAATCCGTCCCTCCCCAAACTTTATCCACTTGATGAGCAACGAACTCTATTGTTTCCCGATCAATCTTTCTAGATCCATATCTTCTCAAAAAAAAAAAAAAAAACAACAAAAAAAAAAGAATATATCAACATTTTTTATTACAAACCACTTTTCTTATTTAAATATTGGAAAATCCAAAAAAAAAAAAAAACAAACAAATTCTCTATGTGGAGTGTGGACGAATTCAAATAACCAATATATGAAAACAGTTCCTGCATGCACACACCCAAATTATCTATGTGTATGAATAAATTTGAAATAAGAATTAAAAAAATACACTGGAGAGAATTTACAAAAATATTGTTGTTCGAAACTTCATCCCCCAAGTTGGATACATAAAGCTTTGTCCAACGTTATGACACAATTTCGATTCGTTTTTGAAATACCTGCACACAAAAGACGTGTTGATACAGATACGCGTGGGAAACTTAGAATTTGAAAAGAAAACCAAGAGAGAATACATACGAAAGGAAATGTTAATGCCGACCATGATGAGACACTCTCTTGTGCTGGGACCGGGAACAATGACGGCAATCCACCATTCTTGAAAAAACTTTAGAGAGAGAATTTGATTCTTGAATCTCTAAGTAGTACAGGGAGAGGCAAATCCTATCATTTTATAGCCACAAAAAATTGACCATATATGAAATTAATATTCTGTAAATATTTTTATAATTAAAATTAAAATTAATTAAATATATAATTGAAAAAATAATAAACAGATACTGATTCTATATATATACTCTTGTCTTAATTGTGATATTTCATAATTATGGTATTACATAGTATTCACATAGGCAATACCATAAATATGCAATATTATTTGGTTACCAAATCATGAGATTTATTAATTATTTGACCAATAATTAAAATATTTAAGTAATTGAGTAAAAAAGTTTGGGCGGGAAAATGATGTAGGGGGATTTTACTTTTATATATATATAGATATAGATATAGATTTATATATTATTACTATCAATATATACATCTAATATATATATAATATCACACGTACATATAAATGACTATATATATAAATTTACTATCAATATATGCATCTAATATATATAATATCACACGTATATATAAATGACTATATATATAAATTTTTATATCTATAATTATTATTTCCACAAACAGAATATATATGAATTTACATAAATGACCCTAAGTTTTGGAGGGAAAAATTGGTTTGGAGGATTTTACTTATATATATATATATATATATATATATATATATATATATATATATATATATATATATATATATAGATGTCATCTACAAAGAGATTTTCAATAATGTGTAATTCAAGCGAGTGATATTATAAAGAAATAATCTTTTACATCAATCTATATCTATACTATAATTTCGGTGTAATTTTATAAGGAAATAATAACTTGTTAATTATTATTTACACCACTCTATATCTATACTATTAATAAAAGTAAAATCTTCCATAAATAATGTTTAATAATTGACAAATTATATTAGGCAATAAAAAAAAAATTAGGCAATAAAAATTACTATTATAAAATCTTTTGTACTATGGACACATATTTTTAATTATTTCGGTTTAATAATATTATATCTTATTTATAAAAATTCAAATTAATACTTTTAGTACTATTGAATATTGATTGACTAAAAATTATCTTAATTATTATTAAGACAATTAATCGATAGAGTTAATTTAATTAGTTTTAATTTCCTTAATAAAATGATTTTTCTTTAGCAGTTTTTGATGGGAGATTAATGAAGTGTTTGGGTTGCTGAAAAATATTTTCAAAATAAAAATAATTTAAAAATTTTTTAAACCCATAAACGTGTGAAAATTTTATATTTTTAAAAAAGCTACAATTTGATAAATATCATAAATTAATTATTGCAATATTATTTATGTTTACCATGCGAATAATTAATGAAAAAAATAAATAGTTCAAATATGTGAACCAATGATTTCAAAATGAAATTAATCTATCTATACTATTAATAAAAGTAAGAAATCCTCCTTTTCAACATTTCTGCCCAAATTAATATGAATATTAATAAAATAGTAAAAAATTAATAAAGCTTTATTGGTAACAATAATATTTCTAATTGAGTAATTGACTAATTGACTTGAATGAAAAAAGAAATTGTCAAGATCATTGCATTTTAATTAAAAATGAACAAAAATTAAAAATTAGACAGAAATATTTCAATAATATTCTACATCGTCAATAAGAAATGCATATTTTAAATTTTAAACAATATAAAGGTAAATTAAAAATATAACATAAATATTTCAATAAAAATATTATACATCATCCATTAAAAATGGAACGAAAATTTGGTAAAAATATCACTGCATCTAATAGTCTAATTGACTGAAAAAAAAAAAAGAATAATTAGCTGAAAATAAATCTGATATTACTAATTGACTGAAAATATAAAATATTCACAAATTGACTGATATTATACCATTATATATTTTCACCCGAGTCACCCATCCTGATGGACTGAAGGTGTTAGCTCTAGACGAAGATGGACAAGATTGTGTTGCTATTACCAACGTTGTCTACAAAGATGTTTCAATAATGTGTAAATACAATCGGTGATATTATGTTTTTTTTTTAATGGTAAAATTGCTATATATCTAGACAAAAAATATATTTTTCATACAAATTAAATGAATTAGGTTATCAATTCATTCTTATAACTGAGCTGCTAAAGAACGAGCACATTTGCCTAATTTATAAAAATACTGAACAATGATAAATAAAATCTCCAAAGCAACAATATTGCATGCGTACATCTACACATTAGCTATATATTAATTTGAGCAAATATTTGCACAAATTCAAGCAATGATAACATAAAAACACAAAGAATCCAAACCATACCTTCAATTGCACTATATAATATTTGATGTTCTAATTTAAATAATTATATATTGATTCATATATTATTAATATTTTTTTTTTTTGGTATCAACCACACATTGTGGTCCGGGTCTTTCTCTGTCTGTTTAACGGTCCAGGTCCACCCGGTCCACATATTGATTCATATATTATTAATATTGTAAACACAAAAAAGTAAACTTTGTATATATTCACAAAATTCCGTGTACAGCGTGTGTATAATTCAACGCAGGTACAAAATCTCTGTCTAGTCCTCTGATTCTTCACTGACGTTGTCTATGGAAGTGCCTCCGGGATTGAAATAGCGTAGCCTCCGGGATTTAAGTGGCGTAGCTTCCGGGATCTATGTGGCATGACTTCCAACAACGAGCGTCGAGAATTTAGAAGTAATCAACCCTGCAAAATTTCAAAACATATGCAATGGATTCAAGCTGCCTTAAGGTCCTCAAATGCCTTCAAAAGACTTCAAGATCTTCGAGACAATCAATTCTGCAAAGCTCCAAAGTACCTGCAATGGATTCAAATTGCCTGCAAAATCAACAAAAATGCCTTCAAATCTTCAAGCGTTCTTCAATGCCTTCAAGCTCTTCAAATGCTCTCAACTCCTCAAGTCTTCAAGTTGCTCAATGCCTTCAAGCTCTCAAGCCTTCAAGTTGTGTTTTGGAATGAAAATGAAGGCTCTATTTATACTAGAAGCCTAACCAACATTCCTCAACAAACTCCCCCTTTAATTAATTAATTAATTAATTAATTATTCTAGAAAATGAATCTTGCCCAGAATCAAGTCTAGGTTCATTATTGTATAATCTAATTCAAATTCAAATTAAATTATAATTATCTAATTTAAATATAATAAAATATTATATTTAAATTATAACTATAATTCAAATTCAAATATGAAATGGGCTTGGGCCAATTAATTAATTAATTAATTCAATAGCCCAAATCAAATTTAATTGGACTCGTTAAATTAATTTAATTATTATGGCCCAACTAATTAAATTGGTCCAATAATCGATCTCAATATCGGCCCAATAATAATTTTGTATGTCCATTTATTGGGTTCAAATTTTCGGTGTCTACAAATATATTACAACAAATCCATTCCGTGCGTCGCACGGATGCAAATACTAGTGTTAAGAAAAACGACATGTATAAACTTAACACATTAAAGCCGAGTCAGACTCATAATTTTTTTTTGACTGCTCAACATGATATGCCATAAGGTACTTGATGTCAAAAATTATTTGTCCTCAAAAGTAAAAATTGAATTTTGTATATTTATCTCTAAACCATTTGACAATTGTAATACATACATATATAATAGAGTTTGAAAATAAGTAGGGACCACACTATGCCCCACGCGAACTCATCTTAGGATCTTCATTGGATGTGAGGTGATCTCATGTTGACATTCTTTTGGTCGGATCCACATACTTCTCCCTTATCCACTTGTTTTACCTACCGGATAATAATAGTCTATATCAACTTCCGTTATGGTTTATTCTCAGTCTTGAAATTTCAATTTTAATCCCTTGTGTCATACATCATCATTATCATGATTGTTGTTATTGTTGTTAATATGTTTTTTCATCCCATTTTATGTCTTATACAAATAATAAGAGATGATTCAATTAAGAGTTAATACCACAAATAGTCCTTTGACTATTGGGGTAGTACTTTTTTTAGTCCTCAACTTTCAATTCAACCAAAACACATATTTTGACTTTCATTTCTGACCACATATAGTCCTGCGATCCGTTAAGATTTCTGTTAAATGAGTGTTAAATCTAAGGGTGTTATCGTCAAATCAAAGTTGTTAAGCAATTAGGGTATAAATTGATTTCTGGAGTTATAGATTTTGAGAGAACAATTTGTGCTCTCAAAGCTACACTAACATTACAGGGGAGTGAACTGAATTGAATGATAAGTCAGGTGAAGAATGCGGGGATTTTGTTTGTGTTTACATTTTTTTTTTCTAGTATTTTGAGAACATTTTTATTTTATTTTAATAAATAGTGATGAATAGAATTTCTTTTTTGTTCAAAAGCTGCAAACCTATTGAATAATTTTTTTTTATATAGTATTTTGGGAAATTTTTTATTTTTATTTTAATAAATAGTGATGAACAGAATTTCATTTTGTTCCAAATATACGAACCTGTTGAATAATGTTTTTTTTTTTTTAATTCTGTTTCTTAATTTATTTACAAAAACTCATATTCTTTACAATGAAATATTTGTTTTATATTTTCTTAATCATTTTCAGCCCAAAGCCAAATTGTCAAGTAATTAGGATATAAATTGTTCTCTTGGAGTTATAGATTTTGATTTGACGATAATACCCTTAGATTTAACAACCATTTAATAGAAATCTTAACAGAGGACTATTTGTGTCAAAAATGAAAGTGAATGTATGTTTTTTGGTCGAATTGAAAGTTGAGAACTAAAAGGAGTACTACCCCAATAGTCACAGGACTATTTGTGGTATTAACTCTTCAATTAATTATAACTTTTTTGTGGCGATATTGAATATAGTAAATAAAATAATGTTTATATGTACTAATTAATAATATCCTTAAACAAAAATAGAAAATTTTGAAAATTAAAAACTTCAATTTATTAAAATAATAAGTGAAGAAACATAGTGGATTTACAATTGAACAACAAATTTTAAACAGAACTTAACTATAAATTCAATATAATAATTACAATAAAATACTATAATTCATTCTAAAGCATAATTTAATATAAATATTAAATATTAAATATTTACTATTTATATGTTTAATAAAATCATATAAATTATATTTATGCTTATATTAAACTATACTACGCAGAGAAAAATTAATGCAAATGAATCTTGAATGTTTGATCCATGTGGCCCTGTTCAAGTTTACCTCTATCACCAACCAATAAAAAATGCATCAAATATTTGAATTTTTAAAATCAATTTTCATCTTTTTACTAGTGAAAAACTCAATTATAAAAACAACACATATAAAAAAGACATATAAGGATGAGTAGGATTCATGAATCACATTGTGATTGTGTAAATGTAAAAGTAAGTGGGACCCAACTTATTTGTCTCATTTGCCGAAGTAAGTGGGACCCAACTTGTCTGTCTCATTTGCCGAGGCAAAGTCTTTAATGGGGTAATATGGTTGCGTGGGTCAAACGCACCCACCTCCGCCCCTAGTCGTATTCGTCTTTAATTTAGATTATATCAGATTTGCCGATCAAATTTTCATTTTAATTTCTTCTACTTGTTCCTCTTCTTTTCTTCTAAACATATCAGATCTGCCAACCAACTTTAGATCATATCAGATCACGTCCACCAGTTTTGCTACCCCCACCTTCTTTTTAATTCTTCTTGTTCTTGTTCTACTCCTCTTACCACCACCGCCGTACACCACGGTCGTCACTCCTCTAACGCCGCCGCCACCACCACCTTCCTTCTTCATTGTAAGTTTCAATTTTTAAATTATTTTAAGTATTATTTTAATTTTTTGAACTTATTTCAAATTATTTTTAAAATTTTTGTGAAATTTTATAAATATTTTTAAATTGTTTTGAATTATTAGTTTATAATTGGTGGTAATTTTGTATTTTTATGCAATAATTATGTATTAGATTATATTCTGAATTAGGATAAAACTTGTGTGAGACCAATTCACAAATCCTTGTCTGTGATGCAGGTCGGGTCATGATGAAAATGTAATACTAATAAGTAATAAACACTTATTAAAATGTTTATTACTTATATTGGAAAGTGTAATTCCTTTGGAGAAAAATGTAGCACTTGTAAATTTTGATTTCAAAGTATTATTATATTTTTCTTAATAAGAAACAAATACTTGTCAACATTACATATAAGGGAAATTCCAATACTTATAAGTTATAAGGATCCGAGATGGTATCAGACAAGTTTGACCCTTAAATTTATATTTTTAAAAATTTAAATAACAGATATGATGTCCTTTTCTCTTAAAAACCGATAGCGTATCTACTTTTATTTTTTATTTTTTAATAAAGAGATACGATATTGTTTTTTTTTTTTTTAAATCAACATCGTATCTTAAAAAAAAACAAAATAATAAGAAGACATGACATGGATTATTTAAAAAAAAAAAATTTAACGCCATTTCTTATTTATTTTTTAAAAAAAGTGAAATGTGAAAAAACTGATATCGTTCCACAATTTTTTGTTAAAAAATTGAATAAATAAAAGATGTCGTTTTTTTTTTTCAAAAACTTGACGTCATTTCATTATTTCTTAAATGGCATACAATATCAGATTTCTAAAATTGACGCTGTGTCATTTATTTACGATGTAGTCCAGAACTATTACCCAAAATAAGTAACGTTAAAAGGGTTTTGCAACGTGAAAATGACACAAAAGAGAAGTATTAACTTTTATTAGTTTTTTTGCACCAAGACTTACTCATATAAATTGGTTTGTATACAAAAATTCAAGATTTTTTCTTTTTTTTTTTTTTGTTTTTTGTTTTTTTTTTTCTAGATTTTGTTTATGTGCGTTCTTTTGTGTTGATTTTATGTAAATAAATCTACAAATATTTAATCAAGCTTGTAGTATTATTATTTGTGCATAGTTGTAGCACAAATCTATATAGAAATATTCTAAATGTGTCTGTGTCTATATAATAATAATAATAATAATAATAATAATAATAATAATAATAATAATAATAATAATAATAATAATAATAATAATAATAATAATAATATATACGAGAAAATTTTTATGGTCATTTAATTAATGTGTATTACTATATTTTTTAAAGTACAACTCATACATATATGAGAAAGTTTATAGTGCCAATCAAATGTATATATTCTTGAAGGAGTAATTGAAAATTTGTATATATTCTTTAAAACCATTAAATAATTTTGCGATTGTGCAAATCTAATAGTAAGTGGGACCAAACTTGGCTCATTTGCCAAGGCAAAGTCTTTAAGAACATCCACTATAGAGAAGAATGAGGAGTTATTTGACAATTTTTGAGGTGCAAATGCCATGTTGGAGGAGTGAGGTAAAGAGTGAGAGTGGTTTTTTTTTTTTTTTTTTTTTTTTGCAAATGATGATTTATTTCTCTTCCCAAGAGAAATAAATGTGAAGACAGCACTTGCTGTGTGCGACGCACACAGCAACTGCCACACCATCAAAGAGAAATAAATGTGATGACAGCACTTGATGCGTGCGTTTCACGCACAGCAACCGCACGCGGGGCGCGTTCAACGCCAGTTTTGATTTTTTTTTTCTTTCCCTTCCCACATTCTCTTTCTTAATCACTCTTACATTCTCCCCCAAATCTTCCCAACTGATGCGGATGCTCTAATAGGTGATATGGTTGTGTGGGTTAGACGCACCCATCTACCTCCACCCCTGGTCGTATATATCCATTTTTTATCTAGCAGATCTGTCAAATTTCATTTTCTTTCTTCTTGTTCTTCTCTCTTAGCTTCTTCCTTCTTCTCCTCCTCACCACCACTTCTTGCTTCTTCATCTCCACCTCACGGCCACCGTCACCGTCACCGTCACCGTCCACCACTCATCCTTACTACCACCATCACCTTCTTTTTAATTCTACTTCAACACCTCCTTACTACCACCGTCGCCACTCTACCAACGCCGCCTCCACCACAACCTTCCTTCTTCATTGTGAGTTTTTATTTTTATTTTTTTAAATTAGGTATTATTTTAATTTTTTGAATTGTTATAAATATTTTTAAATTGTTTTGAATTATTTGTTAATAGTTGGTGGTAATTTTTGTATTTTTATGCAATAATTATGTATAAGAAATTATGATGAACTTGAATTTTAGGAATTATATTAAATTGTATTTCGAATGAGGGTAAATCTTCTTTGAGACCGACTCCCAAATCCATTTCGGTGAGACGGATCGGGTCATGATGAAAATGTAATACATACTAATAAGGAATAAAGTGTTTATTACTTATATTGGTGCCTATGCGGCCGCACCGACCACAAGTTATGGTGCGACCGCATTTGAGCTAAACTCTATATAATAATAATAATAATAATAATAATAATAATAATAATAATAATAATAATAATAATAATAATAATAATATATAATAATAATATTTTAATATACATTGCATTATACTATATACGATAAAATATTTATTGTAATTTTAATTAATGTGTATTACAATATTTTTTAAAGTACAACTCATACATATATGAGAATGTTTATAGTGCCATTTGAATGAGTTTGTCTAATATTGAATTAAATTAAAGTTGGCAATGGTGTTCGTTACAATAGTTTGTAGTCTGTTTTAACCATATCCATTCTCATAGACAATTATTTACTTTTTGTTCACATTTTAGTTTATAATGTTTATTCCTCTACATTTGTCAGCATGAGTTGTCAATTAGTAGTTTTATTTTTCTTTTCTTTTTTTTTTTTTTGTAAAATCTAAACGGATAAGGAAGATTACTTGAATGTGATGAGATAAGTAGGATTAGAGCTTGCAATTCGATATAAATGTATTGTTTGTGTACTAATTACTTGAATTTGATAACATGATTCATATTACGTTGAACAATTCGATATTTATGTAGTGTTTGGGTAACTTCTGGTACTTCCATTCACAATGTTTTCTCTCTTGATAGGTTGAGGTTGAAGCGTTGAAGTTTTGATCTCACCCATTACTGAAAATGGCACAAACAAGAAGCTTCAACTTTCACAAATTTTTTTTGAGCAGATACTTCCTCTTGTAAATTAGTATGTAGAATCCCTTTTTTGTTTTTATTTTATTTTTTTTTTTTGTTTTTTTTTTTTCTACCTGCGCTTTAATTTTTTGTTTATTTAATGTAAATAAATCTAGACATGTTTAATAAAGATTCAAATGTGGAGGTTGTTTAATGCCATATATATTTCCCCTTCCCATCAAGTATTCTTACTTTTCTGGCCTTGTTGCTATGGCATCATTTAATATTTCTAGTAACTCAAAGTTATCTTCAACAGTTTCATGGTAGCTTTTAATGGATTTTGCAATATTAACACAAATAAAGGCATTGTTTGAGCATGAATTCACTTCGTGTTGTATCTTATGTGTTGATTTAATTACTGAAATTATGGTTGGAGAATGTAGCATTTTGATTGAATTGGTGTTTTCTATTTAATATTACAAATAATTTATGTTTGTTTCATGAAGTTAACAAATTCAACCTCTTACTTTGCTTCCCTTAATAGGAAATTCCATCATTCACAGAATCGGAGAAAAGATATTTTAAAAGGAAAGTTTTACTGCGGAATCGCCAAAAGAAAGTTTGGGAGATTGAGATATCAAAAACTGGAGATACTATGTTTTTCAGGAATGGATGGGAAAAAGTTGTGAAGTATATTTGACTTCTTTGTAGTTGACTCATTCGGTTGTGAAAAGATAGCAGTGGAAGGTGAACCTGCTCGAGTGGTAGAGTTTATAAGAATAGGTAGTCGTGATGAGAGTCATGATGTACTTGTTTTTGAGGCAGATATCTGTAGTATTGTGAAGAAAAATGTTAAGAAAGAAGAGGATATGGATATGAATGCCAATGCAAGAGAGGAGGGAAATGATGATAATCATCATCATCATACAGTAGTTTCCCAGGATATGGATACAACAGAAGGGGAGGGCAATTGCAATGATGGTGATCATCATGTACTTTCCCAGGACAAAAGAAGATACAATAATAGCGATAATAATAATTCAAGTAAGTTTCAATTATAGTGAGTTAGTTTTAATAATTCTCATTGTCTATTCTATGAGTGAGTTATTATTATTATTAATTTTTTAATTTTAATTAGGTGGATCCAAGAGAGATGCTAGTGCGGAAAAAAGCAATATTCCTGATTATTTTGGAGCAGATCTTTTTCTATCGGGACGTTATATTCAACCTGAGAATCCTTATTTCGTGACAAAAATTAGACGAACAAGGGTTGGCAGTCTGGTAATTATTCTAGATATCAATCTATTATATTCTTGATGCGGGAGGAATGAATTGAAAGATGATATATATATATATATATATATATATATATATATATATATATATATATATATATATATATATATATATATAAAAGATGATATATATATATATATATATATATATATATATATATATATATATATATATTGTTCATTATGTGTATCTAGCTTAGCTTGTTTCTCAATTACTTACGTACGTACATGAGTTTTAATGGATTGAATCGGATTTGCAGTATATACCAAGAGAAATCATCAAGGAGTTCAATCTTGAATTACCTCCAACCGTCACTCTACGTGACATGATAGGCAGGGAGTGGACAGCAAATGTAATTGTTTGGGGTGATGGTCGAACATGGCTGTCACGAGGGTGGAGAAACCTGTGCAATTTGAACCTTGTTGGAAAAGAAGATAGGTGTATTTGCGAGTTCCTGCCACTTCAAATGGAGAATGATATGGTGTTGCAGGTTACAATTGTCAGAGAGGACGATGCCATGCAAATGAGGAATTAATGACGAAGAATATAATGAATGAAAAATGTCTTACTTTACTGTAATTTGATGAGGACATATCAATTCAATTCTATTTTGGTTTTAAATTTGGCCTAGGAAGATACATGTTAAGTGAATGATGACCAATTCCTTTAATTGCAAATTCTCATATCAGATACATACTATACTGTGTTTCTTGTAATTTTAAAATAAATGAAGACATTATAATAATTATATAGATTACTTAGCATCCATATACTTAACATCCATGTTTGGTAATTGATTAATGGTTGATTCTCTATAAAAGATAGATCACACAATTTGTGATGATCCATATTTGTAATTAGAAGATGTGTAGCCCTAGAGGAAAGCTTGCAAATCTTAGGTGAATTGAAGATGGAATTCTAGTGGTAGAAGAGGATGTTGGTTTTATGACTTTTGGGCAGTTAACGGCAGGCCAACACTACCGTTAGAATTGAATAACGAGAATACAAGAGAAATATAAGAAAAATATATGGAGAGAATATGAACCACAGAGGCTAGACCGGTGCTCACTGCGCACAAGGAACCCCCCCCTCACTTTGAGAGGTTGCTCCCACACTGTCGCTGGTGAGACTCGATCCCTGGTCATTCTTCCCTAGTTTATTTATACATATGTTGGGCCTAGAGCCCTACAAGGAATAAGAATTCTAGACTGCTTCATATTGGGAGTCCTAGTTATATAATAAAACCTAATTTTATTATACTAGAAATAATGAGTCTAATTCTAATTATATTGGGAATAACAGGCTAAATCTTTTACAAACTCTTGGGTTGCTCCGTATCATATATCTTTCTTGGGCTTCCTTGATCCAGTTGCTTTCATTGGTCGGTCCATATGACCCATGCCTACTATATTATCCATGGCAAATTATATCGTGCACCGCGGTGCATAATTAATTATGCATTGCGCATCAAAACGACGTCGTTTTGTTTAATAAAAAGAAACGACATCCGTTTCTCGCCGTTCCGCACCCTTCTGCAAAAAGAAATTATGTTATTCAATTTCATTTTGTATACACTACAGTTTCAGTTCAACATAACTACAGTTTCATTTAGATATAACTACAGTTTCATTCGATATTTATAGACTCAAATATGTAAATATGTTATTTTTATTTTATTTTATATACACTATAGTTTTATTAAAACACAACAACATGATCATTTTGGTATAATTACAGCTTCATTTTACAATATACACTCAAATATGTGAAATGTTATTCAGTTTCATTTTATATACACTGCAGTTTCATTTCACCATAACTACAGTATCATTTTGATATAACTGCAGTTTCATTTGATTAAATAAAAATAATACGTGAGTTAGTGTCGGTTTAGATATACTGTAGTGTCAGTTGGTAATTAACATAAAAAAATACACGCTCCGTTAAAACTAACCGCGTCGTTTTGACCGCGGTGCACGTGCACCGCGGTCCACGATATAACGACTCTTTATCCATCATCGAGTCCCCCAGTTTCTTGAGATTTCGTGAAGTCGATGTCTTAGGAAAGTATCTCAAACTATTTTCTGGTCTGCTAATAATAATAATAATGACAGTGTCAATGATGGACGAAGACAATGCCATTATGAACAGGGAGCAATGAGAAGGTTTAGGTGCTTGTAGCTCTTCTCGTAAATGTACACATATCGTGGGTCTGCTTCATACTTATTGAAGTCATTATACGTGTGTCCCATGTGGGTTAAAAGGAAAATCAAAGGGCAAAAGGAGGGTCAAGCCTAATCCAAATCCCTTTTCTCCATGGCCAAGACATGTTTGTCAGAGTTGGAAACCACAACCCCAGATTATTGAGGAAACAAATGCAGAGCACCAAAATTCATAAAAGCCTGTCAGAACAAACCAAGTCTCGAACAAATTCATCTCTGCATCTTCTCAGGTCTTCTTTTTTTTTTTTTTTTTTTGACAGCAAAGCATGACCATTCCTTTGTTAGGGCATCCTCAATAGTTGGGGATTTTACCCCAGATTTTTGTGGGCCCCAACATTCACCTCATCATCCACTATCTCACTCAATCACAAAATCTCTTCTTCCAATTAGTTTTAAGTTTTTAACAACTTTTGGTGGACCCACCATTTTATCTCTATATTTTAATTATTTATTTATTATTATTATAAAAATTATAATTATAATTACAATTATTATTTTTATTATATTTAAATTACATATATCAAAATTAAAATAAATTGAAAATTATAAATGTTTACAATTTTTTAAATATAATTTTATTGCATAAAAATTTAATAAGAAAATTCAACAAAAAAACTTTTAAAAAAATAAAAATAAACCTGCCAGCTAATAATAATAATAATAATAATAATAATAATAATAATAATAATAATAATAATAATAAAGGGGAAATCACAAAGGTGCCCGCGATATAGCAGCGACAGCGGATGATCAGTGACTAGCGGACACTACATATATACTATATATATATATATATATATATATATATATATATATATATATATATATATAGAGAGAGAGAGAGAGAGAGAGAGAGAGAGAGGAAAATTAGAGGGTTATGTGTGCTTCTATGTGCCTTACGGGTGAGATACCTAGGACTGCAAAAAGAAATATATAGGACTGCAATAACGTACATAGCATCTGCGAAGTAACTTGTGGTCCTCGCATGTATACTTTGTGTATATAAAACATCCCTTCCTCTACAGTACCAACATTGTACCCTCGAAAAGCAGAGGAATGACCTGAGAAGATGTAGAGATGAATTTGTTCGAGACTTGGTTTGTTTTTCTTTTTCTGACGGTCGATCACCCAAATGTGTTATTATATCTTCGCAGGGCCGTTCTTCTTTCCTCTTCATTTTCTCTCGCAGGGCTTCCTCTGCATCTGAGTATTTATGGGCCCACTGGACGGCTTGAGCTTAGATATCGGGGTTTTTTCTCCGCAGATTTGTGAGTAGATCCCCAGACCTTATTGCTTCCATGAACAATGTTAGGGCTGTTCGATCGTCCAAGTCCTCTACTATCTGCATTTGTTCTTGTCATCGCTTTAGAAATTTACCCAATGTCCCTGACTCTTCTTGTTGTACAGAAGTTAAGGCCATGGAG
Organism: Ipomoea nil; assembly: GCF_001879475.1. Classification (NCBI taxonomy): domain Eukaryota; kingdom Viridiplantae; phylum Streptophyta; class Magnoliopsida; order Solanales; family Convolvulaceae; genus Ipomoea; species Ipomoea nil. Next base: position 177,335 of record NW_017619353.1, read on the forward strand.
TATTTTTTGCCTCTTATGTTTCCAGCGAAGTGCGTTAAAAACTGTTTTGGCAAGGTCTCGAAAGAATTGATAGGTTGGGGTGGTAATGACACGAACCATTGTTGCGCTGCCCCACTTAGTGTTGAGAAGAAGGTGGGGCAATACATAGGATCTTCCGCTCCTATCATCCTCATCCCTGTTCGAAAGCCGATCAAGTGGTCTTCAGTGTTGCCCGCCGCATTGAACGTGGACATCGTTGGGCATTCAATGTATTTTGGTGTGCGATATTCTTGGATTTCTATGGAGAATGGGTTGGTGGACAGCGGAGATCGAGTGGTCGATCGGTCCTTTCTACCCTTGCTCTCCATCTAGTGGTCAGGTGTAACACCCCGTGTTACGACCTTCAACTCCGAATTAATTATTAAATTAATTCTGTTAATTAAAACAATTAAAAGGGATTTAATCAAATTATAATTCTCTTAATTAATCCAGGAGGTCCACAATGAATTGTGAACCTTTACCTGAACTAGGAACCTTAAGCCCATAGGGAATAAGGAAAATGGGCCTTATTATTCAGACCTTGAATAGGTTTCCCTTAAACATATAAATGGAGGATTAAGAAGCAGATGGAACCTTCCCTCTCCTCTCTCTCACTCGAAAATACTCTCAGGTAATCCAGCCAAGGAAATCCCCCACCAACAAGCATAGGAAGATCAATTGAGAGAAGAATCTTAGAAAAGAACCTTAGTAGCCAAGGATACTGATTAGGGCTAAGAGGTAACACATGTCTTACAAAACCTATTTTCCTTGCTATATCTTATTCACTGGCTCCTTTGATAATCGTATGTGGTAAATCTGTGATTGAGTCCTGATAGAGCCTTACCTAAGATTTATATTGTGTTTATTTGATAATCTTGATGTTCTTGATATTGTGATTGATAATATGTATGATCTCGTATTCTAATGATGTCTAGAGCTCGTCCATAGGGTTTGTATCGTGAATCTCGTTGTCGTGATGTTCTTGGTATATTTGGGTGGGATTATGCATGATCAGGTGTTGAGTCTAGCCTAGGACTTGTATATAGGACTTTGCATATAGATTTCTTGATGTTCTTGTGGTTTCGGATGCTCCTGAACCGTTATGTGATCGATGTGGAGTCTTGGCATGTTTAGGAATCGTGTTAGAACGTATTTGGAACGATTATTGGTTTAATTCCCGTTAATTGAATCTGTGGTATTGTTGTTGTGTGTTGGAATGTGTCTGGACATGGTTTTCAGGTTCCACAAGATATCCCGAGACCGAAAAGTTGCCTCTGTACCAGTGCAGGGTAGGTGGGGGGGAGGGGGGATGACCGCCCACCACCTACCCGCTGCCCGGCTTGCCCAACTCCAGCGGGTAGCCGGCGGGCATGCCGTTGGAATCATGGCTGCTCGGCGGCGGGTGGTCTTCCACCCACCACCTACCCGCTGGAATGTGGGTGTGTAGTGGGGTGTTTTTCCCCATTTGATGTTCTCCCGTATCCTGTTGTGTGCCGTTGCACCCCGTTTGACGTATATGAGTCTCGTTTGATGTTTTGAATACTGTTCTAGGAATTTATGCGTAGTACGTGTCGTTGTTGTTATATCGTGATTGCTATTGATTGATTATGTGTTGATTGATTGAATGATGACAAGTATTGTGGTCATTGCGCAATGATCGGTGTAACTGATGATGATGAGATTGTGATTGGTGGAAATGAATTGTTGGCGGTTGGCACAACGAGTGCCCGGTCATTGTACTAAAGGTACAGGCCTAGCGGTTACTGTGCTAAACGCACAAACCCACCTTCGACTAGCTTGCCGTTGAGCATGGGTCAGGTTATAAGTGATGCGTTGCCATGTCGGGGCTATATGCGCTGACCCCCTGGTATTGGTACTAGAGGTACGGATCATGCGAATGGCACTGCGGCGCTATCTTGATATGTTGGTGGATGATAGGTGATTTGTCGGTGGGGGCATGTAATTACCCAGAGGGATAAGGGATGTGATATAAGGGTGGCCTAGAGGTACAGGTTGGAACTGATATAAGGACGGAGGGGAGCCACAAGGTTGGAACTTGGTATAAGGTTGGAAGATGGATTGTGTGATTTGATGATTGCTTGTTGAATGATTGTCTTGAATTCCTTTGTTGTCTCTAGTTGCTATTTATATGCTTATCTGTCTATTATGCCTTGTATTGTGTTTTCAAGATACATGCTAGTCTTTATGATTCTTCTGTATTGTCGAGTCTATTATCGTGCCTTGAGTCTAGATCTTGGATTTAAATTTGAGTCTCGTAGGTTATATACGTATTCCAGTTTCAAAATGATTTTCTTATATCTACCTATATTGTACTTAACGCGTTAGAGCGGGTTATCAGCATTATTCGCTGACGGTTGTTACACCGCATGTTTTTCCAGGTACAGATCAGTAGCTTCGGAGCGCGTTAGATGGACTCGAGGTTTTAGCTTAGTATTAGTTAGATGGCATGTGAGCCTTGAATTGTATTATGGATTTTAATTATAGTTCATGCATTGTTTGGTTAGTTTAGCCTGTGCATCTAGGTTCTCAAACCTAGATGTGGTATAGCACCCCGACTATTATGCTTCGTTTATGCTATGTTTGGGATTTAATATTAGATTCGCCTTTATTTTATAAGCTTTAAATATTTTATAATTTAGGGGTGTTACAGTTGGTATCAGAGCCTAATTGGTTGTCTTGAATTCCTTTGTTGTCTCTATTTGCTACTTGTGAGCTTAGTTATCCATTATGCTTTGTATCGTATTCTTAAGACGCAAGCTAGTCTTTATGATTGTTCTATAATGTCGGAGTCTTTTTTTGAGTCTCAAGTCTTTATCTTGGTTTAAAGCGCCACGATCCCTCCACAGAGATTGAAAGTTGCCAGGGCCACTCCGCCCCAAGGTTAGGGGGAGACAGCGGCACAGGTCCCAGAAGAGGGGGCGGAAATCACCCAAGGAAGGATCCTTGCTATGAGTAGGGCTCGAGTCGGGGACAGCGACGTGGTAACAGGAACATTCCTCGTGTACGCCACTCCCGCCGTCGTACTATTCGATTCAAGGGCCACCAACTCGTTCATAGAAGCTGAATTTGTCGTAAGGCTCGGTCTAATAACTACGCCAACAACCCTTTGAAGCATCTTCCGCGTCGGCCTCGTCACAATGCCGGAAATCGGATCCTAGATTTTCAAGCTCAGAATAGAGACAATCGAAACAAATGAGTGAAATGGCAAATATACCCACAATTTGGATGGTTGAAATGGAATGAAGTAACGGAAGGACGGTAGCAGGTCACATTTCATAACTCGGAGGACCACGGATGGTAATTACGGAAATTATGGACTAAAGGTGGTGAAACCACCAAACTCGATGGACCTTGTCTGGTATTTACTCAAAAGGAATAATAATAACTAATTCTTATTAATTAAGTAATTTCTGTTTCATTTTCTATAATAATTAGTAATACATATTAAGGAATAATAATAATCAGTCAATTATGAATAATAATATAGAGCACTTATTAAGGAATAATAATAATAATAATAATCATTAAATAGAAAAGGAATAATAATTAGTGATACTTATTTAGCAATAATAAACAGTAATATTTTCCTTTTTATTTCCAGTCAATTTGTGATCCTACTTTGTTTCCTTTTCTATAATAATCAGTAATACTAATTAAGAAATAATAATAATCAGTCAATTAGTGAGTAATAATACTTATTAAAAACAAAAATTTCCTTTCTAACTTTCCGCTCAAACACATAATCTCTCTACTATAATAAAGCCAAACATTTTTGGTAATAAAAATTGGGAAAAAAGTTCCCGCCCACGCAAAATGCTGCGTTTTGGGCGAGAATGATGGTGCATCTTTTGCATTATGGCAGGTTGGGAATCCCAAGAATTCAAATTTAATCCAAAAAAAAAAAAAGAATTCAAATTTAATAAACGAAAAAATGGTGTGCCTTTCTGAGAAGAGTTTACATATATTCAGACTTACAAAGGACATGTCCAGTTGGGAATACCAAGAATTCAAATTTAATAAATGAAATAATGGTGTGCCTTTCCAAGAAAAGATTACGTATATTCAGACATACAAAGCAAATCTATACACATATCTACTTATTTATTAAATGTGAGAATCACATTTTAAATTACAGTGCGGCTATTCATCATTTCCGATAAAACGTTGTTGGTTTCCAATAGAAGTCTACGAATAGTTGCTTCCACGCCTGTATTAATAGATGAATCCATCACTGCTTTACAGCCACCACACTATTAAATTACAATATGCAGCTATAAAAGTAATCCATCACTGCTTTAGTGCAAGTTGTAGCAAAAAAATTGTTCTATGCAAATTATAGAGAATGAAGAAACTCACTGGGAAAATACATATAGGATCAAAGAGGAGGCAAACTGAGGATGACAAAGGTAATTCTATTATCACTTTGTTTGTCATTGTAAATTTAAGCACATCTTAATATGCATCTCACTTGAAATATCATTTCAAATATGTTTTTGAAATTTGTTGAACTCTTAAGTAATTTGTGTTTTTGGATTCAATACATAGAAGAACAAGGGTAGTTATTATCCACACATACATACATGAAATAATAATCTGACAGAAAGCTTAATATATGAAAAATAAAGTTCATACAATAAACATAGATTCAAAAATTAAAGCTCTTTGAGAACAAGGATGAAGAACAAAAGACTGGATAGAAAATTTACATTTAAATGCAGGATAGCAAATATATGGTTAGGAACTAATTAAAATTAACTATCCTCCATGTGCCTCAAGAGTAATCTGTTTGAAGAAGATAGCTTTAACTATCTTACATTTACCTCAAGAGTAATCTGTTTTTCATCATGTTTATGCTTCAACAACACTTAGCAAGTATTCATTTTTAAAACATGCAAAACACTGTTTAGGGTTCTATAGATGTTAAAAATTAGGGAGAATACATATAGAATCAAATTAAGACAAGCTGAGAATGAGAAATGTAATTCTATGTTAACTTTGTTTGTCATTGTAAATTTAAGCACATCTTAATATGCATATGACTTGAAATGCCATTTTAAATACGTTTTTTTAATTTGTTGAACACTTATGTAATTTGATCTTGGATTCAATACGTAGGAGAACAAGAAAAATAAAATTCATAGAGTAAACATAATTTTGCAAAATCTGACATAAAGCTTGATATTTAAAAAATCATATTCATACACTGAACTTCGAAAAAAGAGCTTCAAATTATAAAAATAAAGTTCATAGAGTAAACCAAAAGACCCGAGACACGCGATACTTATGTTTTTGGAAAAGTTGTTTTGCAATATATAATCATGCATGTTCAAATCTTACACTAAATATATCATTATTAAATATGACCTGAATTAGTAGAAGATTTATGATAAAAAAAACCCACAATTTGTAGAAACAAATAGTTACCGGAATTAATGGTCAGAGAATAAACCGGTCTCCTTCATCTGTTGGAGGGCATGAATAATCCGATGACCCTAGCCCCTGCAAAATCAGTGTTAGAACAAACAAATTTAACAATCTAACCTGCCAAACATAGATCGGAGCTTAGACCAACAACGGTGATCCTAGGAAACAACTGATTAGTGAAAAACGGTTCAAAATTCGAGAGAAATCTTAAAATTTGAAAAATATAATTTATAAACATAGATTCAAAAATTGTAGTTTTTAGATAAACAGAAGACAAGAGGCTGGAGATCCGTGATACTTATGTTTTTGAAGTAATTTTTTGCAGTATATAACCATGCATGTTCAAATCTTACACTAAATTTGAAGAGAAAAAAACAAACCAAAATTTGTTGAAACAAACAGTTACCTCATTGATGGTCAGAGAGACAACCGGTTGCCTTCATCTGTGAAAGAGCTCTTCTCCGATGAATAATTCGGCGACACCATCCGCTGCAAAAATCAGTGTTACTGCAGCTTTCATGAATGAGATTTGGAGATTTAGTGAGATGTCGAAGAATGAAGGCTGAGAAGAACATTCTAGAGAGAGACAGAGCAACGTATAATTAAAATAAATTATAATATGTATATTGAAAGGGTTAAATAAATAAATATATATATTTATCATCAATTTTTCAGCGGCTAAATTGTATTGACCACTTAATAATACTTCTTTATGTTGTATGGTTGTAGTTATTGTTGATTATATATTCATACACATAACTAGAGTCTATGTTTATCTTCTTATTTATATTAATGTTAAAATCAGTATATTATATGTGTAGTCCTATTTTTTGCTGATATATTATTGATCTTTCAGAAAATCAAAATTTATCAAGTTCTAAGATAAAAAAGACAGCATCAAGGGGTATTTTGGTCGATAGTGCATCAAAAAATCATGTATTTAGTGTATTCCAATCATCACTATCCACACCCTTTAGTGTAATTTCTTCCGGTGAGGCATTAAACTGTATAATAATTTACTAAATTCTTATTAGTGTATACTACGTGCTAATATTGTGTGTGTTTTTTTTTTATAGAACGCACATTAAGAAATACAACAATAGGTGACACATGTAATGTGTCACCAAACCGTACATCAGATTGGAGGAGGCATAATCAAGAGGAACAACGTACACCACTTGCTCAGATCAATAATAGTAAGTTCCGTTGCCACACTTACAATTTAAGTTTGTTTGTTAACGTTTAAAATATTTCTTTATATTCAATGTCATGGGTTTATTATTTTTCAATATTAATATTCATTTTACAGGTCAAAGGCATGAAATTATTGAGAATAACTACTCCACTCCTGCAGCCAGTTGCGCTAGGTCAAGCATAGAAAACAATATGGCTTCTGAAAAAATTAGTCTCCCAACTAATGGTAATCGCAGTATTGTAGTGTATTTAAGATGGAATACAATTAGTAAACAAATATGTAATGCCAAATTTTTAACGTAGTTACAGGTTATCTTCCGAGGTCAACCCTCAAGGCCACAAATTTAGGTACAGGGACTGAGGTTTTGCATACAGTGTTGACTAGTACCCCACGTTCAAGTATGACTATGTATTCACTATATAGTTAACTGTCCAAGGATTTGTCCGTATATATTTATTTTAGCTTGCATAATACTTATAATTCTTTTTCATTTTTTAGATTGTGATGTGGATGACCATTTTAAACAAAGAAATTTTAATAATGGTTGGGTGAATGGATTTAACTCAATATCACGGTGTCGCGATTTAAATGATGAATTCGATAAAGTGAGTGACTTTCAAGCAACTACATCAAACATGCTCAATTGTAAGTATGAATAATATATATAGCTCTAAGAAAAATAAAAATAATTATTATTATATGTTACCTTATAATAAAAAATCTACATTAGTAGCACATTTAATTCGAAAATTTCTTCCTTAGGTGTTGATAGTGGTATTTGTAATTCAATGCGGATGTATCTACAAAACAATAGTGAAGATCACGTGCCATCCCTTAGCATGTTCAATTATATTACCGAAGAAATTGGGGAAGTCTGTGGCCAGCAGAGAAACACAACAAATGTTAATGATGGTTAGTTTACATTTTTTTATAATTTCTAAATTTCTAATGAAATTATTGTATCTAAAATTGTAACAAACTGTTTTAAACTTCAGTCCAGTACATAGATTTTGGAGATCCACTTGATACATGTGAGCACTGCAGCTGTTTTTATTGGTACGAGGAAAGAACCAACAAGTCTAAAACCACACATGCCACTAAGTATTCAGGATGTTGTGGGAATGGGAAAATCAAACTACCTAGGATGTCAATTCCTCCAAAGAAATTATATGATCTATTTTTTACGCCAAGTGAGAAACGAAATCGTTTCTTACAAAACATACGATCATATAATAGCATGTTTTGCTTTACATCAATGGGTGAGAAAATAGACAAAAGTGTCAACAATGGTTCAGCTCCTCCCATTTTCAAGATACATGGACAGAATTTTCATCGTATTGGTAGCTTGCTACCACCTGATGGTAGTCAACCGAAGTTTGCACAATTATACATTCACGACACACAAAATGAAATTCAAAATCGCATTGCTTCTGTCAGGTATAGTGTAGATCAATTTAGTGTTCAGTTGTATAGATTCGTTTACAAGTGTTTTGTTTAATTTGGGTTATAAACTTTTTAATACAGGGAAAACACATCTAGACAAGATTTGCATGTTGAAGTGGTGGAGGACATTAGAGATGTCTTAGATGAAAATAATGTATTGGTGAAATCTTTTCGTATGGCTAGGTCAGAAATTGATAGAAATCCAAGGGTTGAGATCAAGATGAGATTGATTGGTAAAAGAAATACAGATGCAAGAACTTATAACTTGCCAACATCGTCAGAGGTCGCAGCACTAATTGTTGGTGATTTGGATCCATCTATGGGTAATAGAGATATTTTGGTTGAGTGTAAATCTGGTGGTTTGCAGCGAATAAATGAACTAAATCCATCATACATTCCATTGCAATACCCGATTTTATTTCCGTATGGTGAAGATGGGTTTAGAGAGGATATACAGTTTGCTACCAGAACGTCAAGTAGCACGAATGCTAGGAAGCGTATATCTCAAAGGGAATTTTTCGCATTCCGTATCCATTAGAGATTGAACGAATTATCTACTATTTTGTATGCTAGGCAATTATTTCAACAATTTATTGTGGATGCATACACAATGGTAGAATCTGCGAGGTTGATATACATAAGGACTCACCAAACATCATTGAGGTGTGAAGCATTAGGAGGTTTGACAGATGCCTTGACTAGAGGAGAGACTGAAGCCAGCACTCAAGGAAAAAGAATACTATTGCCCTCAAGCTTTACAGGTGGTGCGAGGTACATGATTCAGAATTATCAGGATTCAATGGCCATCTGTCGACATATTGGTTATCCAAACCTATTCGTTACATTCACATGTAACCCGAAATGGCCGGAAATACAACGATACATTACAAAGAGAAACTTACATGCTGAAGATCGACCTGACATTGTTTGTCGTGTATTCAAGATGAAATTGGATTGTTTAATCAAGGAATTCAAACATGGTGAGCTATTTGGCCCAGTGAAATCAGGTAATGATCCAATATTGTCAAATTATAATTTATCCCGTACGTTTTTTATATATATATTAATATCAATACAAAAAATAATTATAATTGATATGTCATTGCAGTTATTTACACAATTGAATTTCAAAAGCGTGGGTTACCACATGCACATATCTTGATCTTCCTAAAGAATAAAGGTGATATGTCCAGTCCGACATACATAGATTCAATTATAAAGGCTGAGATCCCAGACAGAGCATTAGATATAGATTACTACAATGCAGTTGAGGAATTCATGGTTCATGGACCATGTGGATTGGCAAGAAGGAATTCCCCCTGCATGGTTAATGGGAAGTGTTCTAAACACTTCCCCAAAAAATTCGCGAATGAATCGCAATTTGACCACGAGGGGTACCCCGTATATAGACGACGGGAGGATGGAAAAACCGTTAAGAAGAACAGTATAGATTTAGACAACAGGTTTGTGGTACCTCATAATAGGTACCTACTTCTAAGATACAGAGCCCACATCAACGTGGAATGGTGCAACCAATCTAGATCAATAAAGTAGTTATTCAAGTACGTTAATAAGGGGAATGACCGCGTAACAGCTGAATTCTATAAGAGTACTACAGATGAAAATGGTGATGAGATCGTGGATGAAATAAACATGTACTACGATTGCAGGTATGTTTCGGCCTGCGAAGCGGCCTGGAGGCTGCTTAGTTTTGATGTTCAGTACAGAACTCCTGGCGTTGAGAGATTAAGCTTCCACCTCCCAAATTGTCAGTCTATTGTATTCGCTGATGACGACAGCATTGGCAATGTACTGGGTCGAGAAACAGTGGGCCAGAGTATGTTTAATGGATGGTTTGAAGCAAACAAGAAATATGAAGATGCACGTCAGCTAACATACATTGAAATGCCCAATAAGTTTGTTTGGAAAAAAGATGTTCGTGAGTGGCATCCAAGAGAAAAGGGTTTTTCCATTGGCCGCATATTCTTTGTCCCACCTGGTAGTGGTGTCTTAGGTGTCTTCTAAATATTGTGCGTGGACCGATAAGTTTTAAAGATATTATGACATTTAATGGAGTGGAATACATATCCTTCAGGGATGCATGCTACGCACGAGGGTTATTAGATGATGATAGGGAGTATATTGATGCATTTGAGGAAGCAAGTCACTGGTGATCTGGTCATGCGATGAGAAAGTTATTTATTATATTGTTGATGTCAAATTCCATATCCAGACCAGAATATGTATGGAATGAGGTTTGGCATTACCTGTCTGAACACGCTGAATTCCAACAAAGGAAACGACTCACGAATCCAGGTATTAAAATGATTCTCAATAAATAAATATATATATATATATATATATATATATATATATATATATATATATATATATTCATTTATTCATTTATAATTTGTGTATATGTATGTACACGTGTATAGGTACTATATTTTTCCTGTTTACTATGCACAGATTTGGTTCTAACAGAAGTTGAAAAACAAAATTTTGGGCTAATGGAGCTGGAAAAATTGCTAATGGTACACAACAAGTCTCTTATAGACTCTCCACCGATGCCAACACCAAACCTGGATGGCTCAAGACTGGTCGAAAATATTTTATTGTTTGAAGAATTGAACTACGATCGCACAGCACTTAAGCTTGAGAGCGAAGAAATGTCAAAAACTCTAACTGATGAACAAAGGGAAATTTTTGAGACCATTATTCAGGACGTGATGAAAAACAAAGGTGGGTTGTTCTTTGTTTATGGGTATGGGGGTACTGGTAAAACGTTTTTGTGGAAGACGTTATCTGCTGCATTGCGAGCGAAAGGCGATATAGTTATCAATGTGGCATCGAGTGGCATAGCGTCATTATTGCTACCGGGAGGTAGGACGGCTCATTCAAGATTTGCAATACCTATTGCAGTAAATGAAGACTCAACCTGTAATATCAAACAAGGCAGCCATTTAGCTGAGTTGATCATTCGAAGCAAATTGATAATATGGGATGAAACACCTATGATGCACAAACACTGTTTTGAAGCATTAGATAGGACTATGAGAGATCTGCTAAGATTTGAAAATCCCAATAGTGCTATGCAGACATTTGGTGGGAAAACAGTTGTGCTTGGAGGCGACTTTCGTCAAATATTGCCAGTTATCCCTAAATGTACAAGACAAGATATCGTATCTGCAGCCATCAATTCATCGTACTTGTGGGACAGTTGTAAAGTGTTACGATTAACAAAAAACCTTCGTTTAAATAGAGTTGATCCGGGTGTAGACATCAAACAACTTGAGGAATTTGCAAATTGGATCGCAAGTATAGGTGATGGAATTATCGACGGTCACAGTGATGGTAACACTGAGATAGTGATACCGCATGATAGGTTACTGCCGTCCGATGGAGACCCGATCACCACTATAGTTGAAAGTACGTTCCCTATGTTCATGAGTGGGAATGCAGATTCTAGCCTTCTTGAAGGTCGAGCAATTCTAGCCCCAACACTTGACGTGGTTAATTCAATCAATGAATACATGAGTGATTTGCATACAGGGGTTAGCAGAACATACTATAGTTGTGACTCGGTATGTAGATCCGAGTCAAATAGCAGCCTGCTCGATGATGTGCACACACCGGAGTTCTTAAATGGTATAAGGGCATCAGGTGTCCCCAACCATTCATTGACCTTAAAAATTGGGTCTCCTGTGATGTTATTGAGAAACATAGACCATTCCCTTGGGTTATGCAATGGAACTAGACTGGTAATTACCAGATTGGCAGACCACGTGATTGAAGGATAAATCATGTCTGGTAGCAATGCAGGAACTAAAGTACTGGTACCTAGGATGACTATGACACCATCAGATCCGAGATTGCCATTCAAATTCCAAAGAAAACAATTCCCTTTAATGTTGTCATATGCAATGACAATTAACAAGAGTCAAGGTCAAACACTTACACATGTTGGGTTACTTTTAAAGAAACCAGTATTTGTTCATGGCCAATTGTATGTTGCTGTTTCCCGAGTGAGCAATCCAAATGGGTTGAAAATATTAATATGTAATGACCATAATAGTGTTAGTACTTCAACTACTAACGTAGTGTACCATGAAGTGTTCAATAATGTATAACATTTTATTTTATAAGTCATATTCTATACAAAATTAAGTTCATTCCAATATTTAGTGAAATGAACTAATGAGTTAAGGTACTAAAATGTTTTTTGCATTAAACAAGTGTAATTTAATTGTCTAATGATTTATTTACTATGATTTATTTACTATAGTATTAAAACAATAGTTATAATACGTATCCGTGCATCGCACGGGACAATACTAGTACTAATAATGTTAGCACTAAAAAGGAGAAATAGAAAAGAATCCGTAATACGAGAAGTCATAATTTTCTAAAATTATTTCTACGCGTTATTTTACTATTAATATAATGAAATGATGAATATAAGGACGATTTTGCATAAAAAAAAAGGGGGGGGGGGAGGGGGGTGGGGGAGATTCGGTTATTAATAAATTAGATTAAAATTACAGAGCGATATTTTACTATTAATTTAATGAATATAAGGAAGTTTTTTTCAAAAAAATGAAAAAGAAATGATTATTAATAATTTAGATTCATATTTCAGCACATATACTTTCATATCGGTGCAAGTAAACAGACAATGATTTGCTCGAATTCAAACAAAAACAACATCAAAAAATCCAACACATTTCATCAATTGCAATATATAATATTCATTGTTGTAATTTATATAATTGTATATCGATTCAAATATTCATAAAATATTATTACAATTAACTTTTTGATGATTTAATTCATTATTCATAAAGAATAATAATTTTTGATGATTTAATTCATTATTCATAAAATGCTAGACGTGCATTTGTTATTTAATCTAGTTATGAATACTGTTGATTCTCTCCTGTTATGCAAACAGGAATCACTGACTTGCTAATGTGTTCTGAGATCTAGACTACCCTTTTAAGTATGCTTTTGTCACATCAACTAACAGAACTGACTTGTTAATGTGTTCATGCTCTTCCAATCAAAGGTTCAGTAAGATAGAAGGTATTTTGCAGTTTATGCTAGCCACTACTAATAGTTAAGCCACATTCATCTCTAATTTATGATTTTCTTTAATCTGAAACTGTTCTTTACTTAATCAGGTGGGTTCATCCTCTTAAAGCCAGACATTGGTACCCCCCTCAAGTATGCTTTGACAGCATCTTTTCTTAGCAAATTGTACATTGACTATCTTGAGCTTCTACATAGGTACCATGACAGCTGTAACATTGTGTTTTAATTTCTCTACCAAACTTGAGAGATTTCCCAATGTCACGGGTAAGACAGCAACCTCAAACCATGCAAATTGCAAGTTCTACAAGATACATAACAAGCAAACATGCTATTGCAGTTGATATTAGGATTCAATCTGAGGAACTTGTCCAATGTTAGGTTGAACTCTGTTGCAACGCCCTCATAAGTATCACTGCCTTTTGCTCGAACAACACTATTCCAATTTAGAGTTGTACTTTGTGAACTATGTAGACTTCATGATTTGATTTGAATGAACACCAATGAATTTTACAAATTATATTGCATTTTAGTTTTAATAGAGCTTTTGTTTATAAATATAATTGCATTTTGGTTTTAATAGAGCTTTTGTTTATAAATTTAATTGCATATTAACATTTTAAATACAAACATTAGAATTTTAACTAAATAATAATAATTACCAAAATATGTTTTTTAAAGACTTTAGTAGAATTGCGATGGAATTTTGTGACAGAAGATGGAATTTGTAACGAAAATGTTAGCGAGAGAATCGCGATGACAATTATTTTTATCGTTATATTTCACGACGGTAATAGGTGACAAAATATGAGTTTCACAACGGAATATTTTTTTTACACAATGGCTACAGAAGGAAACATTTCTGTTGCCAAAAGCACGACGGACTCAACGGAATAATTTCTGTCACATACTTTGCGACGGAAATTTTCGTCGTTGTTTAACATAGCCATCGCTTGCGACGGATTATTTTCGTTGCGAAATGAAATACGACAAGCCTGGAGACTACGGAATAGATTTGGTCACGAAAATGCAAAATTCCGTTGCAAAACGCCATTCGCGACGGAATTTCGTGTTTTTGTGACGGAATTTTTCCGTCGCGAATCGTGATTTTTGTTGTAGTGTTTATTTATCTATGCATGAACATGCATCTCCTATATATATATATATATTTTTTGGTAAAGATATGCATCTCCTATATAATATTGCATTGATATGCTTTGAAATACTTATTTGAAAATAATCATTGGGCATTATCTCATTCGCGCAAAACGTGTTAAAAACTAGTTTAAGGTATAAAAGTACAATTGCACATATATTAGTATAATTGTCTAATAATTATTATGGTAATATGCTAAACATTAGTCGTTGATTTATTTTTATATATAATAATTACAAATTAATTACAATTAAAATATTTCTCCATTTTTCAATATTTATTTTAGTAATAATATAATTACATGAATCATATTACATATCAATTTTTTAAAGATAATTGCAAACAAATGAGTCATATATTATTCAATTATGAGTGATATACTTTTACACTAATCTTATAATCAAATAAATGTGCACTTTTAAATATTAAGAATGTTTATTATGTTTTCAAAAAAAAAAAAAAGATTGTTTATAATTTATCTTTAATTTTATCATTTAAATATATAATAAAAAAAATTATCCATGAATCGCATAGTCAGCACAGATAAAATTATAATGGTAATTAAGCTACTACAAAAAAATGTGAATATAGCAACGCCTTTTGCGACGGACGAATTCCGTTGCTAATATAGCGATGGAATAGCGACAACGTAATGACATATTTAATCTTTTTTGTTAAATAGACTTCTAGCGACGGACTAGCGACGGGTATTGCGACGGAACATTGATGTCGCCAAATACATAGCTAATATTAGCGAGAATTTTTTTGCGCAAAAACTAGAGTGAGATTAGTGACGGTTTTTTCGCGGGCTTATTTATTAATTTTAATAGCGACAGCGTAGCGACGGATATTTACACCCGTCGCTAACGTATCAAGTAGTATTTAGTTGTGGTTCTAGGTAGCGATGGATATGAGTATCCATCGCTACATTTGTACGTGGGTTTTAATTAGGCTAACACCATAGCGACATATATGTGAATTCGTCGCTACCTAGCTACGGATCATACGTTCCGTCGATAAACAACTGAATATTTTTAATAGCTTGGCATTTACACAGTCTTGCGACGAATGTGATTATCCGTTGGTATATAGCCACAGATACGCTAATCCGTCGCAAAGGCTACGAGCGGGAGAATGTTAAATACCAACCCTATTTTTTTTTATAGAATCTAGCAACGGAAGTTTTAATCCGTCGCTAGATAGAGACGGATGTTAAACCCTAAACCTATTTTTTTATATAGAATCTAGCGACGAAAGTTTTAATTTGTCGCTAGATAGAGACGGATGTTAATACTGTCACTAGATTTGACTAATCAAGTTACTAACCCTAAGCGTTTTGGAATCAGCTATTCTCTCCCCTAACGCGTCTCTCACGCCTACCGCTCGCTACCTCGATATTCCTCTGATCGCCCACCCCCGACGGTGTCGCTTCCCCTGCCACCCATGAGCCGCTGCACTTCTCCTACGGTAGTTGCTTTCCCTGCCGCCTACTTCGGTATGTTTATACTTTACCGTCGATTTTCTGTTTGTAAATCTGCTGTGTTTTACATCAGCCACGAGCCGCTGACGCTTACTTACATATGACGTTGTGTTCATCTCATAAATTATGTTTGTCCTGAATTTTTACTTTTAGACCATTGTGTTAATTTGTTTCGTATGGAACTGTGCATTCTTATTTGTTTCATCTACGAGTCTACTTAGCCAAGTGCTTTAGAGTTTATTTGCCTCCATCTACGAGTCTACTTCACATATTTTGTATGGAACTGTGTTTTACATTACCCATTACTGTTGTTTCTTCTAATTGACTTATTCCCAACACCTAGCCATATTTCTCTTACAGTACAATAAAAGAATAAACATTCTTCTTGACTAGGACAATTTCTTGTACTAAAACCAGTACAACTCTCTACTGGTCACAGTGATTTAGAAACATAACAATAAAGTTTTTCTTTTTCTGGCATGATGTCTCTTTCTATACAAGAGGCATAGTGTGGGTTAGATGAGACTGAAAACTAATGTAGCATACAAAAAAGTGTATTACTTTCCTTTGGTTCCTCGACTGCAGAGGTTGTATGCATCTAATGCTACATCAAATGATATGAAGTGGCATGCAAATTCAGTTGAAGATGGAATCATGCGTCATACCTCAGACTCGCTTGCTTGGAAGCATTTTAACGACATTTATCCTGACTTTGCATCTGAAATTCGAAATGTCAGGTTAGGTCTGTGCACCAATGGTTTTCAACCATTTGGACAATCAGGACAGCAATATTCCTCATGGCTTGTGAAACTAACAACGTACAACTTGCCTCCTTGGATGTGTATGAAGGAGGAGTATATGTTCTTGACCGTATTAGTTCTAGGTCCAAACAATCCAAAAGAGAAGATAGATGTTTTTTTACAACCGCTTATTGCGGAGTTAAACCAATTATGGAAAGTCAGTGTTCAAACATATGATATTTCAAAGAAGTAGAATTTTCAGATGCGAGTTGCCCTTATGTGGACAGTTAGTGATTTTCCTGCATATTCGATGTTATCCGGGTGGAGCACTGACAGGAGGTTAGCTTGTCCATATTGCATGGACAAGTCAAATGCCGTCACCCTAAAACCTAGTGGTAACCAATCGTGGTTTGACAATCATCGAAAATTTTTGCCACCAATCATCCATTTCGCAGGAATAAGACAACATTCTTTAAGAACAGAGCGGTTACAACTAAGGCATCGCTTGTTCGGTCAGGATATGATATCCTTGCAAAGATTGAAACTTTAGGGCCTTAAGAAGGTCACTGAATTGGATGCAGCTGAAGTTAATGGATTCATTTCCAAAACTTGCGGTTGGAAGAAGCGAAGTATCTTTTGGGATTTGCCGTATTGGAGTTCACACTTGGTACGACATAATTTGGATGTCATGCATATAGAAAAAAATGTGTTTGATAATGTGTTCAACACAGTAATGGATGTTACTGGAAAACAAAGGACACATATAAATCTAGAGAAGAGCTGAATGATTATTGGCGGCGGCCTGAGCTGAAGCAAGACCTTGTGACCGGAAAGTTCCCAAAAGCTTCTTACACACTTGACAAATCGACAAGGGAAGTATTGTGTGAATGGGTTAGTAATCTCAAATTTCCTGATGGCTATGCATCTAATATGAGTCGATGTGTAGATATGAAGAAGTTGAAGTTGTTTGGTATGAAAAATCACGACTATCATGTGTTTATGTAGAGGTTAATACCAATTGCATTTCGTGAGTTTCTCCCGCTAAATGTTTGGAAAGTTCTTACAGAGTTGAGTTTATTATTTAAGAACTTTACTTCCACTACAATTGCAGTTGAAGAAATGACGAAGCTTGAGAATGACATACCTCTCATTCTATGTAAACTTGAACGTATATTTCCTCCTAGTCTCTTTGACTCTATAGAGCATCTACCAATCCACTTAGCTTATGAAGCAAAGATTGCTTGTCCAGTTCAATATAGGTGGATGTATCCATTTGAGATGTATAATATCTATTGGTTGTTTTATATGTTTCCAAACATATAATAACATTGTCATTTATATATGTCAATTGTGTTTAGATACTTTCGAAAATTGAAAAATAATGTCAAATATAAAGCTAAAGTCGAGGGCTCTATATCCAATGCATATTTGGTGGAAGAAGCATCAGCGTTCTGTTCATACTATTTGGAGGACCATGTTAGCACAAAGCACAGAAATGTGCCTCGAAATGCGGATAGTAGTGAATATGTTATTGATGAACATAAGAAACTCTTTCTATATTCAAGTATCTGGGTCGAGTATTTGGTAAAGCAAAAGCGACATATATGACAGATGAAGAGTAAAACTACTCAAACCTATGTGTTATTAAATTATTCAGAAGTGGTGTCATTTATGGAGTACGAATTCACTTCTGTTCAATTTTCTTATGCAATGTGTTATAAATGTTAACCCACTTATTTTTTTAAAGGGTTTATATTGAGGAGTTAACCAAACATTTCCAGTACTACAATTGACGGTAAATTGGAAAATGAATTTGCAAATTGGTTCAATGGCTATGTAAGACTTGTATATATATTATGTATATTAAACTTCAAATTATTTATTAAACTTTTAACACTTATATTATGTATTATACAGGCACATGATCCTTCAAATAACATTTCAAACAAATTTATAAAGGATCTTGCAAAAGGGCCACTAAGATGCGTTAATACCTATTCAGGGTATTATGTGAATGGCTTTAAATTTCACACCATTGGCTATGGTGGAGCAAAACAAACAATGAATAGTGGAGTTTGCATAAATGGTACAAACTATAGTATAGATGAAAGTGATTATTATGGACGATTGGTGGAAGTTCTACAAGTAGAGTACCCTAGCTTACCAATCAAGAGGACAATATTATTCAAGTGTGAGTGGTTTGGCCTGACAAGTGTGGGCATGAACCATTCATTCTAGCAATGCAAGCCGCTCAAGTTTATTATTGTACATACCCAAGTTTGCATCGCGACAAGCTTGACTGGTGGGTTGTTGCTAAATTAAAGTGAGATCTAAAATAGTAGTTCCTGAATCATCTATATCTACTGTAGAATCACAAATACTTGCACCATTTCAAGAGGAACCTACCGATAATCATGATCTCATGCAAATAGATGGAGACCCTTTGCATTTAAATGACCCAAATGGTGGGGTGACAGAATTTCATGACGAACTTGGTGACATCGAAGATGAACTTGAGTTAGATGAAGAAATAGAAGACTCAAGTGGAGGTTCAGTAATAAGAGATAGTGATATGGTATTGATAGTTACTACATAGTTTACATAGTAAATGGACATGTTATATTTATATGTTATTTAACATTATTATATTTTATTATATTTTATTTTAGATGACACGAGGTGGTAGTGGAGTTGGACGCATAAAAGGACGTGGACGCGGTGCATCGGTTACACTTCCGAGTTCTTGCCCATCCTCGTCTGCACTTCCTTCTCCTGTGGCACCTATTGTGGAACCTCCTCCTACTATGGTATCTCCAGCTATTGTGTCACCAGCTTCTATTGGTTCACCACCTGACTTTCCGATTCCATCACCATCAGACTCTACTGCTCCACCCACATCTAGTGCTTGTGATTTTCCTATTGTTCATGTAGATCATGGGAGGTAAAAATGTGTTATTATGTTTACATTTATGTGTATATTATTTTTATCTTTATTAATCTTTTATATATGTATAGGTTAATGCCTTCTCACGCATGTTCAAATACAATTATAAAAATATTGAAGCAAAGGATCTACCCTGATGGGTGTACTTAGAAGTCTGTGTCTAATGAGTACAAGGAATCATACTTTGAAGAATTTAAGGTAAATTCACGATATGTTTTTGAAAATAGTGTGGTCCATTCTTAAAGCTAGAATGTTATTTAATTTATGTTAGTAACTTTGTCCAATTCATCTTATGGATGATACTGCATATATTTGATAAATTTGTAATGTTACCGAAATTTTTCAAGTGGGACGAGTCCACTGACAGTCAAGTACATAAAGCGTTTTTAACACAAGCACGCACACGCTATACAGATATGGTCTCCAAAATGGAGAAGAATCGGATTTCATCTGGGAAACCAGATTATGTATATGAAGATACATGGCACATTTGGGAGGCTTATTAGGATAGGCCTGAAGTGAAAGCTAAATCTGAACAACAACACAAAAATAGGATGAGTGCGGTAGCAGGACTTGGTATGGGATATTCTCGACATACCGGGGGATCTAGATCAACTATTGAGCAATATCACACATTGGTAATACATTTAACGTAAAAATTTCTTATTTGTATATATTTTATGGATTTAAGTATCATTTTATTGTTTGTGCATGTTTAATAGCGGGATAAACTTCAAAAGGAGTCTGATCTGTTTGAGTGTTTTGCGCATACACACAAAAAGAAGGATGATACATTCGTTGATGAGAGGTCAAAGAAAATCGCTATAAGTATAACCTAACAACCGTATATTGTTAAATAGATAAAATCTTACATGCCATTATATACTTGTCTTATTTTGTATATGTGTTTAATTGTACGACGAAATACAAGCACGACGTGATGCTGCAATGCAAGAGGCAGAAGGGTCAACTGAGCCACTAGTTATAGACATGTCACAGATGTATGTGGATGTTGTTGGTGGGGTAAAACAATAGCGTATTTATGGCTTAGGGACTAAGTCATCTGCATTTATCAGCGGGAATAGCTGTAGTTCATCTGCTACTTCACAACTTCAACAAGAGGCAATGAAGGAGATGGTGAACCAACAATTAAGAGACCATGCGAGTTGAGATGGAGGCTCAGATGGAAGCTAAATTACAAGCTGTAAGAACTAAAATTCAGGCTCAAATGCAAGCTAAGATTCAGACTTAAATGCAAGTTCAGATTGCAAGTTTGATGGATGAGTTGCGTCGCAACGGCATGCTATCCACTTCAAATACTCAAGCTGAACATTTAGCTAATTCAAATGATAAAAACTTAGGAGATGATTAGATTATGTTTATTTATGTTGTACTGGTTCTAATTATGTAACATGATACTATTATACTTTTGTTATTGTTATTCATTTTGAATGCTTTAATATAATATATTTTATAATTATATAATTCAAGTACTGTATTATATGTTTAATGCTGGTTTCTGATATTAATTAGCGGGTATAATTGTTTTATTAATTTTTAGAATTTAGCGACGAACAAATATGGTAGTAAGGCAACGAAATAGCGACGGACAAATTCGTAGTTAAATTTAGCGACGGATATCTGTCACTAAGCTGTAGCTAAATCACATTCAATTAAAATAATAATAAAAGAATAGCGATGGTAATTTTCGTCATTATATTAACGATGGACGGAAAAATCCGTAGCTAAGCCGTTGCAAATCTCGTCGCCGTATCGTAATAGTAATAAAAAATTATTTGTGCATCGCACAGGTAATTGGACGATTATTTGCTCGAATTCAAAAAAGTATAACATTAGAAAACATAATCAATCCAACCCAATTCATCAATTACACTATATAATATTCGTTGTTATAATTTATATAATTGTATATCGATCCAAATACTCTTTAAATATTATTACAAAACTATTCTGTGCAAAGCACGCGTGAAAATACTAGTTGTAATAAAACTACATATATTTTTTTAAATCCAACCATTTTACGAGCTTAATTGGCCCACTAAATTATCTATTTTACATAGCATTCCGCATTGACATGAGATTAAACATTTTATTTTGTGTGTAAACAATGAGAAGTTCCGGGTCTTTCACTGTCCAATTAATTACAAAATCAGTTATGAAAAATGGCACAAATAAACATAATATGTGATGGGGTATGGACCCAAGGGGCCCGGGGCTCAAAGAAGAAAGAAGACGAAGAGAGAGCTTGGGCCTATTGAAGATAAGAGCCCATCCCCGGATCCATGAATTGGAAGGCATGAGTCCCGGAGTGCGAGTGAGCAGTCGGTGCGAGCAGGAGGTCAGCCCGGCTGAGATAGCCGTTAGCATTTAAGAGGGTCTTTTTAAAGCACAGTTAAACAGGCTGTTGGGAGGCTCGGTAACGGCCGCCCAATGGCCTCTAGGAGTAAATGGGCTATTTTATGGCTTTTAAATGTATTTAAAACGATAGAGGGGCAACCCACTATAAAAGGGGTGGCCCGGCCCGTAAGAATGTAAGGCAGAGTTTTTTTTCCCCAAGAGGACAGAAAACACAGAGAGATCACCCAAAATAAGGGAAAATCATCCCTACTTTGTTTGAAAGGTGAATCCACCAACCACGGTTGTGTTGGACCTCACTGGGTCCAAAAACCCTAAAACCAACAATATGTTAAGCTGACTCAAATTTATAAATGTTATGGAAAAGGACACGTATATAACTTAACTCGTTAAGTTAAGCCAGATTCAAAGATGTTGTGAAAAGCGACACGTATAAACATAACACGTTAAGCTTACTCAGATTTATAAATGTTAAGAAAAACGACATGTATAAACTTAACACATTAAAGCCGAGTCAGACTCATAATTTTTTTGACTGCTCAACATGATATGCCATAAGGTACTTGATGTCAAAAATTATTTGTCCTCACGTATAAACATAACACGTTAAGCTGACTCAGATTTATAAATGTTAAGAAAAACGTATAAACTTAACACGTTAAAGCCGAGTCAGACTCATAATTTTTTTGACTGCCCAACATGATATGCCATAAGGTACTTGATGTCAGAAATTATTTGTCCTCAAAAGTAAAAATTGAATTTTGTATATTTATCTCTAAACCATTTGACAATTGTAATACATACATATATAATAGAGTTTGAAAATAAGTAGGGACCACAGTATGCCCACGCGAACTCATCTTAGGATCTTCGCTGGAGGTGAGGTGATCTCATGTTGACATTCTTTCGGTCAGATCCACATACTTCTCCCTTATCCACTTCTATTACCTACCGGATAATAATAGTCTATATCATCTTCGGTTATGATTTATTCTCAGTCTTGAATTTTCAATTTTAATCCCTTGTTATGTCATACATCATCATTATCATTATCGTTGTTAATATGTTTTTTCATCCCATTTTATGTCTTATACAAATAATAAGGGATGATTCAATTAAGAGTTAATACCACAAATACTCCTTTGACTATTGGGGTACTACTTTTTTTAGTCCTCAACTTTCAATTCAACCAAAACACATACATTGACTTTCATTTTTTACCACAAATAGTCCTGCAATCCGTTAAGATTTCTGTTAAATGAGTGTTAAATCTAAGGGTGTTATCGTCAAATCAAAATCCTTAAGTAATTAGGGTATAAATTGATTTCTTGGAGTTATAGATTTTGAGAGAACAATTTGTGCTCCCAAAGCTACACTAACGTTACAGGGGAGTGAACTGAATTGAATGATAAGTCAGGTGAAGAATGCGGGGTTTTGTTTGTCTTTACAAATGTTTTTTTTCTATAGTATTTTGAGAAATTTTTTTTTATTTTAATAAAAAGTGATGAACAAATTTTTTTTTTGTTCAAAAGCAGCAAGCCTATTGAATAATTTTTTTTATATAGTATTTTGGGAATATTTTTATTTTTATTTTAAAAAATAGTGATGAACAGAATTTCATTTTATTCCAAATATACGAACCTGTTGAATAATGTTTTTTTTTTTTTTTTTTAAATTCTGTTTCTTAATTTATTTACAAAAACTCATGTTTTTTACAATGTAATATTTGTTTTATATTTTCTCAATCATTTTCCGCCCAAATCAAAATTGTCAGGTAATTAGGGTATAAATTGTTCTCTTGGAGTTATAAATTTTGATTTGACGATAATATACCCTTAGATTTAACTCCCATTTAACAGAAATCTTAACGGAGGACTATTTGTGTCAAAAATGAAAGTCAATCAATATTTTTTGGTCGAATTGAAAGTTGAGGACTAAAATGAGTACTACCCCAATAGTCACAGGACTATTTGTGGTATTAACTCTTCAATTAATTATAACTTTTTTGTGGCGATATTCAATATAGTATTAGTAAATAAAATAAAGTTTATATGTACTAATTAATAATATCCTTAAACAAAAACTGAAAATTTTGAAAATTAAAAACTTCAATTTATTAAAATAATACGTGAAGAAACAGAGTGGATTTACAATTGACCAAATTTTAAACGGAACTTAACTACAAATTCAATATAATAATTACAATAAAATACTATAATTCATTCTAAATCATAATTTAATCTAAATATTAAATATCAGATTTGCCGTATCCGCCCATAGTCGTATCCGTATTTAATTTAGATCATATCAGATTTACCGATCAAATTTTCATTTTAATTTCTTCTACTTGTTCCTCTTTTTTTCTTCTACTCATATCAGATCTGCCAGCCAAATTTAGATCATATCAGATCACGTCCACCGCTTTTGCCACCCCCACCTTCTTTTTAATTCTTCTTGTTCTTGTTCTACTCCTCCTCCTTACCACCATCGTCGCCGTACACCACTGTCGTCACTCTGCTAACGCCGCCGCCACCACCACCTTCCTTCTTCATTGTGAGTTTTAATTCTAAATTTTTTTAAGTATTATTTTAATATTTTGAACTTATTTCAAATTATTTTTAAAATTTTTGTGAATTTTTATAAATATTTTTAAATTGTTTTGAATTATTTGTTTATAATTGGTGGTAATTTTTGTATTTTTATGCAATAATTATGTATTCGATTATGTTCTGAATTAGGATAAAACTTGTGTATGTGAGGACCAATTCACAAATCCTTGTCCGTGATACGGGTCGGGTCATGATGAAAATGTAATACTAATAAGTAATAAACATTTATTAAAATGTTTATTACTTATATTGGAAAGTGTAATTGTTTTGGAGAAAAATGTAGCACTTTTTCATTTTGATTTCAAAGTATTATTATATTTTTCTTAATAAGAAACAAATACTTGTCAACATTACATATAAGGGAAATTCAAATACTTATAAGTTATAAGGATCCGAGATGGTCTAAAGACAAGTTTGACCCTTAAATTTATATTTTTTTTAAAATTTAAATAACAGATACGATGTCCCTTTCTCTTAAAAACCAACAGCGTATCAACTTTAAAAAAAATTAATAAAGAGATACGATATTGTTTAAAAAAAAAAATCAACATCGTATCTTTTTTTTTTTTTAAATAATAAAGAGACATGACGTGGATTTAAAAAAAAAAAAAATTGACGCTATTTCTTATTTATTTCTTTTAAAAAGAGAAATGTGAAAAAACTTATATCGTTTCACAATTTTTTGTTAAAAAAAAAATTGAATAAATAAAAGATGTCAGTTTTTTTTTAAAAATTTGACGCCATTTCATTATTTCTTAAATGACATACAACATCAGATTTCTAAAATTGATGTTGTGTCATTAATTTACTACGTAATCTAGAACTACTACGCAAAAGAAGTAACGTTAAAAGGGTTTGCAACGTGAAAATGACACAAAAGAGAAGTATTAACTTTTTATTAGATTTATTGCACCAAGACTTACTCATGTAAATTGGTTTGTATACCGAAATTTATGTTTTTCTCTTTTTTTTTTTTTGTTTTTTTTTCTAGATTTTGTTTATGTGCATTCTTTTGTGTTGATTTTATGTAAATAAATCTACAAATATTTAATCAAGATTGTACTATTATTATATGTGCATATAGTTGTTGCCGAAATCTATATAGAAATATTCTAAATGTGTCTGAGTCTATATAATAATAATAATAATAATAATTAATAATAATAATAATAATAATAATAATAATAATAATAATAATAATAATAATAATTGTAATATACTATATACGAGAAAATTTTTATGGTCATCTAATTAATGTGTATTACTATATTTTTTAAAGTACAACTCATACATATATGAGAAAGTGTACAGTGCAATCAAATGCATATATTCTTGAAGAATAATTGAAAATTTGTATATATTCTTTAAAACCATTAAATAATTTTTTGATTGTGTAATGTAACACTTATACATTTTGATTTCAAAGTATTATTATATTTTTCTTAATAAGAAACAAATACTTGTCAACATTACATATAAGGAAAATTCCTATACTTATAAGTTATAAGGATCCGAGATGGTCTGAAGACAAGTTTGACCCTTAAATTTATATGTTTTATAAAATTTAAATAACAGATATGATGTCACTTTCTCTTAAAAACCAACAGCGTATCTAGTTTAAAAAAAAAAATTAATAAACAGATACGATATTGTTTTTTTTTTTTTTTTTAAATGAACAATTTCTTATTTATTTTAAAAAAAAATTATCGCAATTTCTTATATATTTGTTTAAAAAAAGAAATGTGAAAAAACTGATACAATAAATAAATGATGTCAGTTTTTTTCAAAAAATTTGACGCCATTTCATTATTTCTTAAATGACATACAACATCTGATTCTAAAATTGATGTTGTGTCATTAATTTACTACGTAATCTAGACTACTACGCAAAAGAAGTAACTTAAAAGGGGTTGCAACGTGAAAATGACATAAAAGAGAAGTATTAACTTTTTATTAGATTTATTGCACCAAGACTTACTCATGTAAATTGATTGTGTACCGAAATTTATGTTTTTCTCTTTTTTTTTTTTTTTGTTTTTTTTTAGATTTGTTTATGCTTCTTTTGTGTTGATTTTATGTAATAAATCTACAAATATTTAATCAAGATTGTACTATTATTTGTGCATATAGTTGTTGCAGAATCTATATAGAAATTTCTAAATGTGTCTGTGTCTATATAATAATATAATAATATAATAAAAATAATAATAATAATAATAATAATAATAATAATAATTTCAATAAACTATATACTAGAAAATTTTTATGGTCATCTAATTAATGTGTATTACTATATTTTTAAAGTACAACTCATACATATATGAGAAAGTTTACAGTGCCAATCAAATACATATATTCTTGAAGAGTAATTGAAAATTTGTATATATTCTTTAAAACCATTAAATAATTTTGTGATTGTGTAATGTAACACTTATACATTTTGATTTCAAAGTATTATTATATTTTCTTAATAAGAAACAAATACTTGTCAACATTACATATAAGAAAATTCAATACTTATAAGTTATAAGGATCCGAGATGGTCTCAAGACAAGTTTGACCCTTAAATTTATATTTTTATAAAATTTAAATAACAGATACGATGTCCCTTTCTCTTAAAAACCACAGCGTATCTACTTTAAAAAAATTTAATAAATAGATACGATATTGTTTTTTTTTTTTTAAAAATCAACATTGTATCTTTAAAAAAAAATTAATAAAGAGACATGACGTGGATTTTTAAAAAAAATTATCGCTATTTCTTATTATTTGTTTAAAAGAGAAATGTAAAAAACTGATACAATAAATAAAAGATGTCAGTTTTTTTTTTTCAAAAATTTACGCCATTTCATTATTTCTTAAATGACATACAACATCAGATTTCTAAAATTGATGTTGTGTCATTAATTTACTACGTAATCTAGAACTACTACGCAAAAGAAGTAACGTTAAAAGGTTTGCAACGTGAAAATGACACAAAAGAGAATTATTAACTTTTTATTAGATTTATTGAACCAACACTTACTCATGTAAATTGGTTTGTGTACCGAAATTTAAGTTTTCTCTCTCTTTTTTTTTTTTTTTAGATTTTGTTTATGTGCGTTCTTTTGTTGATTTTATGTAAATAAATCTACAAATATTTAATCAAGATTGTAGTATTATTATTTGTGCATAGTTGTTGCAGAAATCTATATAGAAATATTCTAAATGTCTTGTCTATATAATAATAATAATAATAATAATAATAATAATATATAGTAGTAGTAGTAGTAATAATAATAGTAAAAGTAATAATAATAATAATAATAATAGTAGTAGTAGTAGTAGTAATAATAGTAAAAGTAATAATAATAATAATAATAATAATAATAATAATAATAATAATAATTGCAATATACTATATACGAGAAAGTTTTTATGGTCATCTAATTAATATGTATTACTATATTTTTTAAAGTACAACTCATACATATATGAGAAAGTTTATATTGCCAATCAAATGCATATATTCTTGAAGAGTAATTGAAAATTTGTATATATTCTTTAAAACCATTAAATAATTTTGTGATTGTGTAAATTTAAAAGTAACTGGGACCAAGCTTGGCTCATTTGCCAAGGAAAACTCTTTAAGAGAAGAATGAGGAGTTATTTTACAACTTTTGATGTGAAATGCCATGTTGGAGGAGTGAGGTGAAGAGAGAGAGTGTTTTTTTTTTCGGCAAATGGTGAGTTATTTCTCTTCCTAAGGAAGAGAAATAAATGTGAAGACAGCACTTGTTGTGTGCGTTTCGCGCATAGCAACTACCACGCCAATGAAGAGATTTAAATGTTAAGACAACACTTGCTGTGTGCGTTTCGCGCACAGCTACTGCACGCGTTTCGCGCACGCCAACTACCAACGCCATTAGTTTATTATTATTATTTTTTTTTAAAAAAATCATTTTTGTTCTTCTCTCTTATTCTCCTCCTCACCACCACTTCTGTCTTCTTCTTCTCATCCTCACGGCCACCGTCACCGTCCACCAATCCTCCTTACTACCACCATCACCTTCTTTTAATTCTACTTCAACTCCTCCTTACTACCACCGTCGCCGTCCACCACTGTCGCCACTCTACCAACGCCGCCGCCACCACAACCTTCCTTCTTCATTGTGAGTTTTTATTTTTATTTTTATTTTTTAAAAAAATTTGGTATTATTTTAATTTTTTGAATTGTTTTAAATATTTTTAAATTGTTTTGAATTATTTGTTCATAATTGGTGGTAATTTTTGTATTTTTATGCAATAATTATGTATTGGAAATTATGATGAACTTGAATTTTAGGAATTATATTAAATTATATTTCGAATGAGGATAAATCTTGTGTGAGATCGACTCACAAATCCATTACCGTGAGACGGATCGGTCATGATAAAATGTAATACGTACTAATAAGGAATAAAATGTTTATTACTTATATTGGTGCCTATCGACCACAAGTTATGTTGCGACCGTATTTGAGCTAAACTCATAAAATAATAATAATAATAATAATAATAATAATAATAATAATAATAATAATAATAATAATAATAATAATAATAATAAACATGCATTATACTATATACGATAAAATATTTATGGTAATTTTAATTAATGTGTATTACAATATTTTTAAAGTACAACTCATACATATATGAGAAAGTTTCAGTCGAATGAGTTTGTCTAATACTGAATTAAATTACAGTTGTGTTCGTCGCTATAGTTTGTAGTGTTCACATTTAATTTATAATGTTTATTCCTCTACATTTCATGAGTTGTCAATTAGTTTTTTTTTTTTTTTTTTTTTTTAAACTCTAAACGGATTAGGAAGATTACTTGAATTTGATGAGATAAGTAGGATTACAGCTAGCAATTCAATATAAATGTATTGTTTGGGTACTGATTACTTGAATTTGATAACATGATTCAGATTATGTTGAACAATTCGATATTTATGTAGTGTTTTAGTAACTTTTGGTACTTCCATTCACAATGTTTCTTTCTTGATAGGTTGAGGTTGAAGTTGAAGTTTTGATCTGATCCATTACTGGAAATGGCACAAACGAGTTAGTTTTAATAATTCTCATTGTCTATTCTATGAGTGAGTTATTATTATTATTATTATTATTATTATTAATTATTATTATTATTATTATTATTATTATTATTAATTTTTTAATTTTAATTAGGTGGATCCAAGAGAGATGCTACTGTGAAAAAAAGCAATATTCCTGATTATTTCGGAGCAGATCTTTTTCTATCGGGACGTTACATTCAACCTGAAAATCCTTATTTTGTGACCAAAATTAGACGAACAAGGTTGCCAGTCTGGTAATTATTCTAGATATCAATCTATTATATTCTTGATGCGGGAGGAATGAATTGAAAGATTATTATATATATATATATATATATATATATATATATATATATATATATATATATATATATTGTTCATTATGTGTGTCTAGCTTAGCTTGTTTCTTAATTACTTAGTATGTACATGAGTTTTAATGGATTGAATCGGATTTGCAGTATATACCAAGAGAAATCATTAAGGACTTCAATCTTGAATTACCTCCAACCGTCACTCTACGTGACATGATAAGCAGGGAGTGGATAGCAAATGTAATTGTCTGGGGTGATGGTC